>NC_138924.1:9190057-9415865 GCF_965231255.1 Vanellus vanellus | reverse complement strand
GCTGGGCCTGAGCGACACCGCCGCCTGCCAATCGCCGCCCGCTGGCACATAGCAACACCCCGATGGTTGGCTACGACCAGCCGCAGCCCATTTTTTCGCGACCAATCAGAGGCCCCGCCCCGCCCGGGGCGCGCGCACACACACAGACAGACGCACGCATCGGACCCACCCCCCCCCGCCTCGCGCAGACAGCAGCTGGGGCGGCGGCAGCCAATGGGAGCGGCCCTGGCGCTGCCGGCGTGGAGCGCGCGGGGGGGGACAACAAACAGACGCGTTTCCTCTTAAAGGCGCAGGCGCCGCACCGGCGTAGGGGAGGCCCCACGGTCCCCCACGGAGCGGGCCCCGGGTAGCCGCCACCGGTGGGGGACAGTACTGCACCGGCCCTGCCGCAGCGCGCCCGGGCTCCGGCCAACCTCCCCCCCCTCCCGGGACTTCGCGGCCCGAAAGCTGACGGGCAAAACGTTAATAAATACGGATTTACCGAAACGCACAACCCCCCCGGTGCCCCGGTCCCGCCCGCCGCCCCTAATTAATTACAGACGGGGTTTGCGCCCCCCGACAGCCCGCAGCTGGCTGAGGAACTTCCCCCACCAGTAACCCCACTCCTCAAACATGCCGCAGGAGTGTAAAGGTATCCTATAGCATAAAGTTATCCTATAGCGTAAAGGTATTGTACATTTCTCCTGGAAATCTCCATCAGTCCCCACTCAGGTGCCGCTAAAGGCAATTCACACGGTTTTAGTAACGTTTTCTATCCTCCCTTTTCTCTCATCAAGGGATAAAAGTTCTAGATCTTAGTAGCTGAAGTACATTCGCTTTATGAGTTCATTCTTGCTCGAACACTCTACTGCTTTACCAAATTCTTAAGAATATTTTAAGCAGCTCCAAGTAATTGGTCATCGTTGGCAGCTGCAAGAGCAACATCCTGTTCCATACGCTAAATATATGGACTCTAATATGGACTAAGTAACAGGTGATACAAGATAATATTCCTACTGGTCATGTTATTATTTTTTACTTTTATTTCTTTATTACATATGGGTAGAAAAATAACCTTCTACCTCGTGACATAAAGCAAATACAGTTTTCTACACGCCTCCGATGGGGTCGCTAAAGCGCATGCCGGCCAGCGCAGGGATTCCACAGCCCAGATTTTAAAATACAAAGTGGCATTTTTTCCCCCCCTGTAAGCTGGTGGTACCACCAAGTCCAATTTAAATCCGCTATTAATGAGGATTCAAGCGCGGTGGTAGTTCCTAGCTACCAAATACCCCCAGATGAAGGAAGAAATTGCCGTGTTATCTTTAGACCGCCCCAAGAGCAAGAGGAGCCTCCTTGGCAGGCTTACTTTAAGCTGCTGCTTTTCTTAAGTACCCTCGCTCCTCCGAGCCCGGCCAAGAGGTGACACACCAGGTTTTTAGACCACCTCACCCGTGCTAAACAGAGCCGTATTTAACTAAGCCAGACAAGGTTACCTGCGGGAAGCGGTGAAAAAATTTGCTTGAACTTTAAATCACCACGACTTCTGAAAAGTAACCACAGGTGCCCACAGTCAGAGCCATCACCAAAATAAACGTACGCAGCATTAAGAGACTGCTGCGTAACAGTGAATACGTTTTTTCCCCACCCAAAAGAGAGCCGCACAGCAGAATTTTCAGTTTGCTCACAAAAATGCATTATTTGCAAGGAGAACAAGATTTATATATATATATATATACACACACGCAAAGCTCTGTTGTAATAAGCTTGCTTTAGGATGGTGGTTAATTGGAATTACATTGATGTAAGTTCTGCATCACCATGGAAATCTAGGGGTTTACACAGCTTGGAAGTTGTAGAAAAAGAAGACCACAAAAAAAGGCCAAAACTTCTTCCTTAAACTATATGCTAATCCTTACGATTTATGACAACTAGGAGCTTTTTTAAGGGTAACAGTGCTTCATTAGCAGCATTTCACTCAGTTTGGAAAAAAAAAAAATGCCAGTTGGGTCCTAGTTACTTTCTTATACAAGTTTCAAGTCACATTTTCACATATAATTCTGTGTTATGGAGTTTGGTTGCAAACTTTGGGAGCACAGCTTAATCAGCATCGTGGATACGTTTACTGGGCTAAGCTTTTTGGAAATTTATTCATTCAAAAAAAACCCCAAAACCCTGCATTTTGGATCTAACCTATTTGACAGCTTGGCTTTTAACTGAACAGCTAAGCAGGATTTTTCATTTCTCTACTTGCAAACATCCATTTTTTTTTTGAGCTGGAACAGCACAGCTAGTGTTTTCCTGCTCAGTGTCTGACATCAGTTTCAACCTTTATTATAATTTAAACTAAAAAAGCCTAATTGATAAAGGATCACTGACTGGGGCTAACTTTTGCTACTCCACTACCACAACAATATTGAGAAGGGGAGAAAGTATCAAATCACTCATCGAGATTTTGCCTCAACAATTTTTAGTGCTGTACTAGAATTAAGTAGAACTTAAAATCTGTGAAAAAAAAAAAAATCTGTTTCTTAGCACTCCCAAATTTTATTTGTAGCTGGTGTTATTTGCATTGTAATCAAGATACCTCACCTAATACTGCCTTTCCTCCTAATTTGTAAAGTGGGGATACTTCAAACTTTGTTTCAAAGACCTCAGGAAACAACACCTTCAAGTACCCCGGATCGAAGAAAGGTGCTTTCACCTATGAACAGCAGTAGGTTTTCCCACGCACACACACTTGCTGCATCACTATTTTTGGTCCAACAACAAACCAGCAAGCGTTCCCCCGTGCTTCATCTTGTCCCCCCACATCACCGAGGCATCTGACCACGAAGCTGTAGAACCCTCGCTATCCACAGCGCGCTGATCGCCCCTCCGTACTTCCCATCGCAATATTCCGCATCTTACGACCGCGAACCAGACCGTCTGTAAACCCCCTGCCCACCCCACCCAGCCCCAGAACCCTGGCAAAACTCGGAATCCGTAACTGAACGAGCATCTACTTTTAACCCAGCTCTGGATTCGCAGTTTGCCCACCAGCTCTCCCTCTCCTCGGGGAGCAGCGCCCACAGGGACACAGCCCCGCTGACAACCGGCAGAAAGGAGCGGGGCGGTGGCGGCCTCCCGCGGCCACCGGCAGGAGGACAGGCAGGACCCGGCCCGGCTGCCATTCTTGTTAAGGTTTTGCGGCTTTTGTTAAGGTTTTGCGGCTTTTGTTTTCCACGCGCTTTCAGCAGGGCACTTCACACAGCCAGGAAAACCATCCCTTCCCCACGCACGCAGGGAATTCCAGGGACAAAGCAAGGTCGCCGAGATTTCCACCAACACCAGCAATCTCGCTCATCAACGTAGAAAAGTATATCCTGAAAATACATGAAAATAGCTGCACCCCAAGCCTTTTTGCTTTGGATAAACAGAGTATTCAGAACTTAACGCTGTTTAAGTACCAAGTCTCAGTACTGCAGATTTATGATCGGTTACACAACCTGAAATGATCATAGATGAATACTTTCCATCTTCAAGTGACATGTGAATATTCATGAATGCTTCCCAATTCCCTGTTCTGCTTTACTAAACATTTAGAATGTGTAGTAAGTAATAAAATACTGCCCAGAGCAATCTGGGAAATCCTCTCATCAGCCTGCCAGAAATCCTTCAAAAGTTACTAAATACCGTTACGTACAAACCTAATGTGAAGCCTCAAGGCTTTAAAATTACACTTGACCTTAAAACCCAGTATTTAATGTAATTTAATGGAAATCCAGTAGGAAAGCTGGAAATTTACCTCAAGGACTAGAGGAAACATTAACCTGCTTATCATGAGAAAAAGAAAGCGCTGTATTTATAGCAAACTATCACCCAACACAGGACACCACCCCACACTGGACAGAACTTGCCCCAAGTGGAATACCTGTTAATATGGACAGACTCAAAACACAGCCAGTTTGCTGTCCCCGATCCGGAAGCAGACACCTGTCAAAGGATTTTTATAGTCCATAATCCATTGATCTTTCATTGATTATTCACAATTTTTTGCGTAAGTCCTCTACAAAAGCGAGCAGGTAGAAGACACGCTGTGTGGGGGAAATAGCTTAATTAGAACAAATGTGCCCTTAGGACATTACGGAAAGGTATTTCAGGATAATTTAAGGGCCACAGAAAGGTAATTTTTAAAATTAAGTCTAAATTACCAGATATTTACCATTTTAACATAGAAAATTATGATTGTTAACCAAGTGAAAAAAGCAGATAAAGCCCTTTTACAGTGAAGGCTCTCATTTCACTCTCAGGCCAGTTCCTCTGCTACCATATTTACACTCACAAGTAACTAAGCGTTTTCATTTTCCCCATTCAATTCAGATATTATATATGTACACAGACAGAATATGATATTCTCCACATCTGTGAACAGCTACATTCCGTAATTAAACTGATGAGCCTGATTATAGGTCAGAGGAGATGTCTAGAACCAGGCTACACAAGATGATTTTGTCAGCGTTTTCAAAACCTGACCTATAATATTATAAATGTGCACACACAATCTTATAATGCTGCCAGAATTGGGCCATCATTAAATTGGATGAAGATCAAACAGTATACTTAAAAAAAGAAGACATGTCCCCCAACCAAAAAAAAGCTGTATTTATTTAGGCATGCATTACTGTGCTTCGGAATTAAGGACCATGATTTCTAAAAATAAGTAATCAGAAAGCAGCTCTGATGCAGACAGCCGTTTTTACACTGAAGTGCAAAGGCCAATGCTCTCACACAATTACTTTTGAGCATGGCTATCCAAAACATCAGTGTATGTAATATTTCTCAAAATATTATTAAAATAAGAAGCATTTCTTGACCCATTTCTACTTGCTGTTTTCATCCATACAGAACTACAGACTCCATTTTGAGTTAAAAGTGCTACAATCCTCAACAAGTGCACAGAATTGGCCAGGTCTTTACATTTAAAGATGCTGATGGCAAAAATATATACAGAGAAATCAGCTCTCCTGACATGCTATTATAGTTAAATATACTTGGGATCTTCATCCCTCTACCATGTTACACAAGACCCATCTCCCTCAAGCTGAGTAACACATAGTAAAAATGTCAAGAGTTTAGCACGTAATTTGTACCATTTCCCACTCTTCTCGTCTCTTAAATTTTGATTGTTTGAATTTTCAGGTGCGCAGACAAGCTGCTTGCTTTGAAGCATGCGATGTCTGTTCTGCAGAGACCTTTGGAAGCAATGAAGAAACAGCACATACTGTATTGCTGAGCCAGCAGAATCCTCTACACTGCTTTCTAGCATCGCACATGGAGACCATTTCTGATCACGTTTATTGACTACTGTTTCCGTCTTAAAAGAAATTATAGAAAAATCAAATTGGATTTGACTGCAAAAGTTTTACTTAACAGTTCATTTGCACATGGAGAAGGCAGGCGGAAGTCCTCTGCAGGCTTCATTTAGCTGCACATAGTTGCAGACACTATGATTACTACATGAGAAAACCAATGTCATTGCCAAAAATTGGTTAAAAGTTCAGAGTATGTAAGATACCCCCTTCTTTCCAGCAACCCTATCCACATAAAAAGACCACCATCAAAAGCTCAATATTTACTGCGCTATAAGTTTATCAGTCTCAGAAATTATACTTTTAGGCAAAGAATTCACAATTAATAACTATTTAGTTTTAGACATTTTATGAGCAAAGATGTTTTAATGTGTCACATTTCAAGAGCATCAATCTTTCTTTACAAGAAAAGAAAAAAATCACTTCATACATTTGGAGCTAGAGAGGTCCACAAGACTTTCTGCAAATTAAAAGTGCATGAAATACATGCAGCATCCTTCATACATAAAATATTTTGCAATAGGGTTGAGAATACAGTAAGTGTGAAACAATACTTAGAGTTAAAAGTACCTGAAAAGAATCTCTCCTGGGAGAGAGAGATCAACTGAACATCCTCCTGGACAGCTGTGCAAGTTCTCAACAAATGCTTTTCTGTACAAGTGGTTTAAAAATCATACAGCAAGTTCTGGAATATTCAAAACAGTGATTTGATAGAACAAAGATTCTACATTTACCTCAATTCCATGTTATTTTGTTACAAACAGTTATCATGGCCTAAGCCCTGGGCACTGGTACTCAGATTCACGGCCTCATCCATGCAACGTTATCTGTCTCACGAGATCAAACTTTACCTCTTCTACTAAAGCCCAAATGGGTGACTGAGTAAATTCAGCAGCTTTTCCAGCACCGAACCCCTTCCCTCCCGCGTAACTTGAGTCACTGAAATTTCAGAGAGACTTATCAAAGAGAGGTCATGTATAAACAGCACAGTCAAAAGCTACATCAGATGTAGGAAGACTACTGGTTTAAAAATGTGTTGAGCATCTTTGAAGGCAGAAGTTTCCAACACCACTGCTAGAGAGAAAGAGGGAAAAGAAAGTTTGCTACTTCAATAGCTGTGTTTTATCAGTCAATACAGAATAAAGCAAAATAGTTTATTTATACAGTGATGAGGGAAACTTGAGAGAGAAACTGAGTCATCACCTGTCCCTTTACAGATCAAGTCTAGAAATCAAGACTGGTATTTTAAAACTTAGCTTTTCCTAGCCTAAATAAAAAAGTTTTAATGTATAAGTGCTATTTGGTAGTATTTTCTAAAACCAGAATTATATTTGCATCTTAAAATAGGTGTCCATGTTGCAAATTCAACAGCAATAAAATTGAGTTGAAGAAAACCACACTGCATAAAAACTATCTGGAGCTACACACTGGCTAGTAAACCAAATTAGGACAGAAAGTGCGGAAGTTTTTAATTTACCTACTGAGCTGCATATGAAGCCTATTCTATAATAATTCTGTGACTACTAGAAAGCAGGCAGAACTATGACGAGACTAATTATTAGCAGTTATCTGACCAGACATAACTGGCCTGAAAGGGAAACAAGAAGCTTAGTACGTAATAAATAATTTCATCCTTTTTCCTGTGGACAGTTAGGAAGTTACATTTCCCTCTCTTCCATTCAACGAGCAACAAGCCTGATTAAGTTAAGAGGAAACTGAATTTACAGCCATCTTAACCAGGCAGATATTTATAAGGACACCATTAACTCACATATTCACTTAAATCGGAAATGCAGTAGTTTCTTCTACTTCATTCATGTAGAAATATTCCTTAGAAAGGAATTATAATGCACAAACAAGTATTATCCATCCAGATGGACCTGACATTCTAACACTGACAGCCTACTGACAGGCATAATGAAATAGCAAAGATGCTCCATGATTACAAGTATGGCACAGCAGCCAGTGGAGTGGCACAAGAGCCCTTCCAAATCTGAGCTAGCAAGGGAAAAAAATTACATTACCAGTTTTTTAACAGTGAGTATGCCTTGCAGCAAATATACTCTTGCATCTGGCTACTATATTTAAGATCCATGATTTTCATATAAAGTTCCTTAAAGAAATAGATACTATTACTAAGCCATAGTTTTGTCCCCAGCAGTATCTGATGATTAGATGACTGAGCTTTATACATGTCATTATGTATAATTAAGTTACAGTAATCAAATTGCTTCTGAAAACCCCTACCACTAACATGATAACACCAAAGCACACAGGCACTGCAGGCTCAAATCTGTTTGACACACATATAACACCTGTTCACAATGACAGAACAGCACGTAAGCTTCCAGAAATACCTTCTTACCCAACCCCATTCCATCACACTTGGGTTTTTCTGGCTTTTGCCAGTAAAGTGACTTCCATGTCCATGCACATAAACTTAATGAATACTGAATGTACTTTTGTGGAGGGAAAAGTCTAAAATTTACATCCTAGACTGACACTTGTTGCTTTTATAAGTATGCATATAAATCTGCTTTGGGTGAATTCATTTAACAGGACATTTTAATTTGTTCCTGAAACTCCTGACCAAACTTAGTCTTCTTTGGTCCCTCACCCTAAAAACAACTTCCCATTCACCAAGCCAACAGATGTTAGAACTATAAATGTGCCGAAGACTTCTAAAACATTGGCTTCCTTTGTGAAAAGACTATTTCAAAGTAAATGTGATATGTAGTAAGTGCAATCTTCCATTCTGGAAAGCTAGCTACTGCCGTGCCACGGTAGCCTGACAGGCAGGTCAGAACCAGAGGCAAACCCAGACCCTCGCAGTGGAACTCAGTGTCAAACCCAGAACCTGGCTCAAATGCTGTATTAGACCTTGACCAGTAAGTCACAGTCATCACATCAGAAAGGGGTCTAAATGCAGTTGCAACTCAAGCTCAACATTCTCATCAGTAAGAATAATGTAGTGAATCTATACTGACCAAGTGAGTTAATTTGGTAAAAAAAGTGACCGCCTTTACTGATTACACTTCACAGGCATAACTATCTGGCTAGACACAGATTCTGCTTTCTATTTCTCCTGTGCGTTGCTTTTTTTTTTTTTTAACCCTACAAGTTACCTGAAAACTGAAAGCAACACAACAAATGCATACACACAGGATACACTTTCAGAAATTCTTTAGTTTCTGCCTACTAGAATATTACTGGAATAACTGACATGTCTTGACATCTGCTTAGGAACACTTGTGACAGATAAAATAATGCTTGTTATCTACAGGTACCCTATCCAGCAACTTTCTTTCTAGTCATCAATACTTGTGAAGTGCGCCGTTTTTAAATGAGCTATTTACAAATGTAAACTATGTAATTAAAGTTTTAAAATAAATAGACAACCTTTACATTAGGTAGCAACTTGACAACAAGATAATAGATCATCCAATTAGATCTTTCAAAGAATGATCTGTGTATGCTGCTCTTTATTTTTTTAATTTTTTTTTTTGAAGAAAATCCTTGGCTCACAAACTATTCTGCAAGAACTTCCTTGGTTTTCTTCCTTTATGCTGGATAATTGTGTAAAAACTCCTTAAGTTTTGTTGGATAGTCTGTCATCACTCCAGTTGCTCCCAGATCAAATGCCCTCTTGTATTCTTGTTCTTCATTCAGTACCCAAATATACACCTGTAAGATGAGATAGAAAGACAAATTATTACAGGAAATACTCAAATGAAAAAAAAAAGGTGACTTTTGACCTAAATTGTTTCATGTGAAAGAGATGATGCTGCGTATATTTAAAACAATAAATGATTACACTGTGATGCCAAAGACATGCACACAAACATATCCAACTTCTTCCCCGCCGCCCTCCAAAAGGGGATATTTTCTAGAGGTGACTCCAACTCCACTTCATTACCTGAGACTTCAGATATTTCCAGAAGTTGAAATACGATTTTGTGAAAAGCCCAAAACTGGTAAGCAGTTTAGCAGATTTTGTAGGCTTAAGTTTGAAGAGGGGAAAAAAATAATCTCAAAGGGATATAAATTAAAGAGTCTTTTTCCAAGCATACAATTCTTCCTTTGCAACTACAGAACTGCAAATACAACAACATAAGCTAGCAGCACAACAGAAGATGCTGGGGAGAACACAAACCCATTTTAAGGCCACATCTGCCTGGTTCAAATTCTCACTAGGTTAAAAGCGCATTTCCTTTAGCTTTGCCACACTGTACCTGAATGCCCCGAGCAGTGAGGTGGTCAAACAGTGCTTTCCGCATTAGCAATCTGTAGAAAGGAGAACAACATTATTTAAGAACTTGAGGTATATATGAAATTTTCAATGTTTGTTGATGTTCTGTAATAAATTTTCCATAGAGTGTTTAGATTCAAAATTTTGCATGCAAAAGTGATTAGAAACCTAATTATTGAAAGATTTTAGTTCAAGCAACTCAAGACTGGTTAACATAGATACCCAGAAATTTGCCTTAGCTATGGATATTTGTATCGACTCTTCTGGAGATCAAATCCAGCAGACTCCTCCTTCATCGTACAGGTACCCTGTACCACATCTGATGAAACAATCCCTTTGCTTTCGGAAGAGATTTTATCCTTCACACTAGAAGACATGAAAATTCTACTGGCCACTCAAGAAATCAAACTAAGAGATGTCAGACACGGAAGCAAGAGCCAGAAGACACTTACTGCAATCACATTCAACCTCTGCAAGCATATGACTAAGTGGCCTCTGAAGCATAGATACTCTTAAAATGCAAAGTGTTCCATGTAAGCCAAAAAGTATCTCCCCTGACAACATTATGAAACAGTCACAATCCCATGAAATGCAAAAGCTGCTTTCTGAGTCTACTTGCGTGCTAATTAACTGAACATACTTAACAACAGAAAATAAATAGACTAAATTGGAATAATGCCTGCTGTTACTGCACCTCAGTATGTTTCAGCATATGAAAAATAAAAGCATACAGGAACACCTACATAAGATTTGAATATGATTTGTGCTGCACTGAAAAAAAACTAGAAGAAACTGAAAAAAATTACAACATAACAAGTAGCTATAGCAATAGCTCGTCTTAGTTGCTTGAACCAACTGTTAATATCTAGCAAAATATAAATAAAAATTTAATAAGATTAAAATCTTACGTGTCAGCTAGCCAGATAATAAATTTCTGGCTTCTTGTAATCTTTTGAGGTTCTTTCAGCCTGTTGAGGAAGAGGAAACAAAACCAGAACGTAAATTAAAGTATTATTTGAGATGTTCCTGCACAAAGAACATGAAGAATTAATCTTGCAGTCCCTTAAATTAGTGCAGTAATTGCAGTGTTTAAGACAGTGACTTAGAATTGGGTTACACAAGAGAAATGTGCTACATTTAAGAGAAGCAGCAGATGGGTATTCAGCAGCATTTGGAGTAAAGTATGAGAAACAAATAACACGTGAAATCTCACATCCACCCGATTACTGACTTGCTTCTTGGCCTTATTCAGACTAATTTGTTCTCAAGAAAGAGGGATAAAAGGGCAAGAATTAGTTATTTGTACAGCACTGCTACATATTACTAGCATCAGCACAAGCTATGTTGTAAAGGCAGCTGCATGAAGGCAGTATTTACAGGAGATGCTGTAAACAGGAAACACTGATATACACAGGCACTAGCAGATGAGTAACTCAGAGCTGGCTAGAGACAAGTTAAATACAGAGGAGCAGAAGATTTGCAAAGCTTTCTCTTAGGAACATACAAAAGTGCCTAAACTAACAAAACAGTATCCTCAGCCCAAGCACACCGACTAAACCAACGCTCAAGCTGGCATTATCATTCATTTGCTTTACTACCATTTCAGTGCAGCACCCACTGATAGACTCTAACTCACTTGAGGATGATTGAAGGCATAGGAATTTCCAAGAATTCTTCCTTGAAAGGAATGAATGGCAGCAAACCGGTGTAGAACAGGCCAAGAAGCAGGAGGACACGTTGCAAACAGAAGATGATAGGAATGTCAGCATTCTGCAGGAACCAGGAAAGAAAGACTCTAAATTATCTTGGTAGATTGTTGAGGCTGTTGCAATTAAAATTACCCATCAATGCATGTTTAAAGTTACACCTATATTATTTATAGTTGCACCTATATTATTTATAGTTACACCTATATTATTTATAGTTGCACCTATAGATTAGGCTGCCAACTGTTTATGATATGCTACCACTGAATTTAAATTACTCTTTCTGGTACCTTGTAATCCAAGCAAAAATTTTAGAGAATTTGAATTGGGCATTGGGACCTGAAAAGGTAAATTTTCACTAGTCACAGTACTGCTTTTGTTACCTGTCTTTATCACCTTTCCAGACTGCATGACACTATGCAGCATGTTTCCTGCTGACTGGAAAAGGGGAAACATAACCCCTATTTTCAAAAAGGGAAATAAGGAAGACCCAGGGAACTACAGGCCAGTCAGTCTCACCTCTGTGCCTGGCAAGATCATGGAGCAGATCCTCCTGGAAACTATGCTAGGGCACATAGAAAACAAGGAGGTGACTGGTGACAGCCAGCATGGCTTCACCAAGGGCAAGTCATGCCTGACAAATTTGGTGGCCTTCTACAAAGGGGTTACAGTGGCAGTGGACAAGGAAAGATCAACTGATGTCATCTACTTGGACTTGTGCAAAGCATTTGATGCTGTCCCACATGATATCCTGGTCTCTAAATTGAGGAGACATAGATTCAACAAACGGACCACTCGGTGGATAAAGAACTGGCTGGACGGTGGCACTCAAAGAGTTGCGGTCAACGGCTCAATGTCCAAGTGGAGAGCAGTGACGAGTGGTGTTCTTCAGGGGTCGGTACTGGGACCTGTACTGTTCAACATCTTTGTCGGCAACATGGACAGTGGGGTCGAGTGCACCCTCAGCAAGTTTGCTGATGATACCAAGCTGTGTGGCGAGGTAGACACGCTGGAGGGGAGGAATGCCATCCAGAGGGACCTGGACAGGCTGGAGAGGTGGGCTCAAGCCAACCTCATGCAGTTCAACAAGGCCAAGTGCAAGGTCTTACATCTGGGTTGGGGCAATCCCAAGCACAAATACAGGCTCAGCGGGGAATGGCTGGAGAGCAGCCCCGAGGAGAAGGACCTGGGGGTGCTGATTGACGAGAAGCTCAACACGAGCCAGCAGTGTGCGATCGCAGCCCAGAAGGCCAACCGTATCCTGGGCTGCATCAGAAGTGTGGCCAGCAGGTCAAAGGAGGTGATTCTGCCCCTCTACTCCACTCTCATGAAACCCCACCTGAAGTACTGCATCCAGCTCTGGAGTCCCCAACATAAGAAGGACATGGATCTGCTGGAGCATGTCCAGAGGAGAGCCATGAGGATGATCCGAGGGCTGGAGCACCTCTCTTATGAGGAGAGGCTGAAAGAGTGGGGGCTGCCCAGCCTGGAGAAGAGAAGACTCCAGGGAGATCTTATTGCAGCCTTCCAGTACCTAAAGGGGCTACAGGAGAGCTAGGAAAGGACTTTTTACTAGGGCACGTAGTGATAGGATGAGGGGGAATGGCTTTAAACTGGAAGAGGGCAGGTTCAGATTAAACATTAGGGAGAAGTTTTTCACTGTGAGGGTGGTGAGGCACTGGAACAGGTTGCCCAGAGAGGTTGCTGAGGCCCAATCCCTGGAGGTGTTCAAGGCCAGGCTGGACGTGGCCTTGGGCAACCTGGTCTAGTGGGAGATGTCCTTGCCTATAGCAGGGGGGTTGGAACTTGATGATCATCAAGGTCCTTTCCAACCTATACCATTCTATGATTCTCTTAGACTAGTATTACCCCAAAGAGCAAGCTGTGTCCAACACAGGACTTGTTACAGTTTGATATCACATAAACTCACTTCACAACACATTTTTAAAGATGCTGGTTTATGAATCAAAATATTTGGGCATTGATGCTACAAAAATGAACAAATATAATGGTTGTCCAGGTAGGAAATCGTGTGTTGTCCTGCATAGATAAATCAGAATAGTATCTGTACTCTTAACTAGATCAATTTCACTCAGATGCATAAGTCCCCCAGACTAAGCACAATTTTAATTTAATTCTAAATTGTACAATTCCTCAGCACAAAAAGGCATAGAATCTATAGCTGTAAAATAGCTTTCTATCAATATAACTGTATGTCAACTAGTGAACACATCCACTATTTTAATAAAAAAAACCCAGACAATAAGCAATCCTTAGAAAAATTGCTTTTGTACCAGATGAATGATGTGCAAAACAGGCTGTAAGAGCTCCTGGCATACAATCATAACAACCTATATTTTATAGAACAAAAATAAAACATGATGAAGCTTAATTCCTCAAGTATTTTGTTGTAGACTATACGGGTGTCAACTGTGCTTGTTTTATTGCGACAGAGTAGTAAACAGAATACAATCTAAGTGCAAAATTTCCCATCACATCGGAAAGTCTGGCATAGCTGGCTAGATCTTGATTTATGGGGTGCTTTTCTGTATATTTTGTCACCACACAGTAATAAGCAGGCAAGAAGAAAGCTTAGCTGGACCCATTCTTACCTCCTTAAGACACTTTGATACAACCTCATAATTTGCATTCCCCCATACCGTCAAATGCTCTCGCTTGTACTGACTCACCAGCTCTGAAACCTGCAATAAAAAGGAGAACTGTAGCACGCATTCACTGAAAATTATGTGCAGCATTATTTAACTGAAATTTTACTTGCTACTTTTCAACTACGTAAGTCATTACAGAAAAGACAGTTCTACGCTCTCTCCCAACTGAAGATGATTGTGCTGCTTTGACTGGGAAGAAAACAGGTGTCAAGGTCAACAGATAAAAGGAAAGAGCATTATACCTACAAAAAACCCTATATAATTTAAGAAAACCAGAAGGCAAAATACTATCTGATAGAAAGCAGATTTCCTCTTCTGTGTTAAACACTTATCTATACACTGACATCATGTTTTTATGCTGCTTTGGTAGGCAACAGTCCATAAGATCCTTAATACGAAGCACAAAACAAACAAGTCTCTAGCAGTGTAGCATCAGTTTCATGTCAGGATAAAGGGTCAGTAAAGAGCTGTTTGCTGAGTACCTTGCACAAGATCACTTCTCTGTCTTCTGCATTACCTCATTCATGAAGCAAGATCTAACATGTGAAGAAGGATGAAGCAGTCCAAGAACACAGATTTTTATTGTCATAGACTGCTAGCAACTCCAAGAAACTTTTCTTTTGGAATTTCAACATCATTATGTGACATTCAGTCTCAGTTCAGCGCAGCTTTTCATGTACCTTTTTGATCAACACATTGTTGTTCACTTTGATATCAATGTTGACAGGAGTTTGTGGAAATGCCTCAAACACCTCTTTCAGGAGTGGAATACGGTTGTCTTTTCCCTCGCAGTGACATTCTGAGGAAACAAGAACATTGACACTGCTGTGACCATTTTTAATACAATACAGATAACAAGTGCTCTGACATCTCAGCTTTTATCTTAAAATTAAAAATAACGTATAGTTCCCAGAATTAGTAAATTTTTTAACTGAAAATTAAAAAAAATTACTTCACTCAGATAGTTATAATTAATTATGATAAGCTCACTTCCGTAATGAAAATGCCCTAAGCATATTGCACCTTTAGCTTTGAACTTCATTAATTCAGACATTTTTTAGCAACAGTAGGAGTGCAGGCACCGTTGAAATCCCAAAATAGCAAACATGGTCTCAGTTACCACATACCAAATGCAACGAAATTAATATGAAATGAGACCAAATGAGAAAATCTTTTCCTTCTAGGAAAATTTACTGGAGAAGCATAATGAGTAAAGGAAACAGAAGGTAAACTCCCCAAATTTTATTGTCTGAAACCACTTGTGGCTCTAGGGAATTAACTGACGGCTCTCACCATCTCTTTGTATTATTGTACATAAACAAAAGATATATACGTGTGAAAACAACATGTCATGGATCTCATCTTGATGCATTTTAAGTATTTTGCAATTTTGAAAAGAAATGTTTAACACAACATTTGGTTGCTGGTCAATTCAAATATGGAAAGGCTATACAAGATAGCCACAAAGCTGCTCAAGCAAACACACCTGATATAATCTCCCGATATAATCTTTTCCAGGTGGACGTGCTCTCAGTATGCTTTATTCAAATCAGTGTCCCACAAATGAGTTTTCACAAGAAAACAGGTTACTCTTTTTCTAGGTTTTCCTCTTTTGCAGCAATATTGGTATCGAACTTAAAGTCATACATACAATAACTACTACTCTTTCCATTCACCCTTCTGAAAACGTGAAAATTATCTGACACCTTGCAGTACTTCAAGCCCAGAGTGCACCAGCACAATAGCTTTTGAGGTGTAAAGAAACTCTCCCCAGCCTTCTCTTTGTTTTTGGAACAATAAATTTTCAATCAGCACCCTCTGAAGATATCACAAGGGAATTGGAAAGCAGTTGCAAGAAGCAGACGAGCAAACAATTGAAATGTTTACTTGGAGAAAGATCTCTTATATCTTAAACTTACTGACTGCCAACTAGTATGAAAAAAACCTCATATTTTGGTTTCTAAATCCAGGACTGTATTTTCCTTTTATAACTTCTCTTATCAAGATACTGATAGAAGCAAATCCATTTTTCTACTCCCTTTGTTAAAAAAAAAATGCCACTCTACAATAATGGAAAATTACTTACCGTAAATTGAAACAGCAAAAGACAAAAAACTTACCTTTCTGAAATGTGACATCCAACTTGCAGAGATATGGTGGAAGTTCCTTAAAAATAAAGGAAATGGAACACTAATTCAAATGCGGGGATATAATAATGACTTTTTCAAAAAATACAAAATAAATATAATTCATAAGCCATGTAAGTTATCTTTAAAGACAAAAATCATGTTTTCTAAAAAAAAAAAAAATCTTCTTGCCCAAAATGTGATTTAGAAGCACCGCGTTCATTCTTACTTGAACTATTTGGCATTCTTAGACTTGTGTTACCTGTAGCTGAGTAAGGCAAAATGTTTCCAGATGCCTGCCTGAAAATTCTGAGAATTACATGTAAATATCAGATGGAAAGACAGTTCTGTAAACCAGCCTTTTAAAACTGCCAATGGAGGTGGGATTCATTTGCCGGTTTTCCCATTAAAAAGCTGGTAATACGAGAAGGAGCTTGTTGACGAAGCTTCCTTTGTCATCAGTATGGCAAAACAGACCCACCTCCAGAAAGCTATTTAGCCAACCTATTATTGTATTGGTTAATCACCCCCTGGAAACGTGCTGGTCTTCCTCCTTTGACTACACAGGGAGCCTAGTTAACTTTTTTTTTTTATTCAGACAGACAAGACGAACCCTCTCCTTAGATTTTGGATACTAGACATACACACACATACACACAACCTTCCTGCCCACCCCAGCCACTCTACAAATACATTTTTAAACATCATCTAGCACTAACATTTATTCTTCAACTTACAGAGTATTTGAGGTCGGATATGTTGACATCAACTCCTGTTGATCTCTTCAGGTTCTCATCATGGGACACAACCACTTGCTCATCTTTCGTCAGGTGACAATCCAGCTCCAACATGTCTGTTCCTATATTAACCGCACTGGAAGCAAAGAAGCCTGCCTTGAACCACACATGTATTTCATACAGGTCCAAACCTAACACATACATGTTATTCAATTAAAGTAATCTCAGTGGAGGTACTTTACACGCTTCATGATGCAATGAATCCTCACAATCTTGCTGCAAAGCAAGAAGTAAATAATTCTACCGCATTGGGAAAGCTGATGCAAGAATAAACGACATATCATGAATCAGAGATGGGATTTGAACTCGTGAGCTTTGGCTCCGTCTTCCATAGAAATCAAGAAGCGTACCTGTTGATTGCAGCCTACCACCTCTGTATTGAGAAACCTACTTCTAAACTATAGTTTCAGAATTTTGTGTGTAATGTTTATTAGTATCAGCACATATACCACTGGAAGAAGCCAGCTCTTTTTTAAAAGTAATCAATTTTGTGGTAAACATAAACAACAAATGACAGAAACACAAAAGACTTTTTTCACTTGATTTAAGTTAATCAGGAATGGAGGGATCAGGAAATTAGCAATGGCGCTTGCAGGCTTTTGGCTTTTTTGGCTGGCAAAACTACATTTAAAAATAACTATTATTATTTTAATGAAAAAGTTTTAATTTTAAATTAAAAAAAATAAACCACTAAAACACCCGGTCATCTTTTTCAAAGAAAAATAGCTATTCCTGCTGCTTCAAAAAGTCCTAATTCAATCCCAAATCCACTCTATAGGAGCTTAGCTCATAGGAGGAGGAATAAAAGAAAGCAGAAAGTAGTAATAATACTGATGAAAAATAAGTACAAGAAACCTCACACCAGAACAAAAAACCTAAGCTTTACTCCAACAAGAAGTGAATTGCTCATTTCATTAGGAAAGAAACTCAGAAGGTATCATTCCAGCAGACACCTAAAAGTCCCAGCCTGAAGCCTGAACACTTCCTGCACAACACTGGGCTGTTCTTTTTATCCACTTATGAACAAACCTAGATGATCTGTTGAGTGCAGTCTATACTGGACCCAAAGCTCTGTGACTTCAGTAACAGCCTTTTCCTTAAGAAAACGGCTTTATTGACTGCTGAAGTACAGACTTGCCATAAACTTTCACAAATGCAATAACCCCCCCCCCCCAAAAATAGAACATATAAGTGTTTAACACAATTTCTGCTGCAGCCGGGATAATGATCAAGAAGGGGGCTGTCAAATTAAATCAAATGTGTTAACTGTTTTCCAGTGCCACTAATTAAGAATTAGGAGAGGAACAAAATCGTATTACACATGGAATATACACAGCTTGTTCTGGGCAATTTTCCCTCCCGAGGAAAAGCAACTCCAAATATGTTACAGGAGATTTGCCAAATTTGTAGAAGACGTTCCCACTTAGTACCACGTATTATCATTTAACCAGCAAAATTTATTAGAAATATTACTGCTTAAGAAATTCAGAACTGATGCTGCATGGAAAAAGTAGAACAATCACCTGCCTTGTTAACAAATTTGAGAATCTGCCAGGCTCTTACTAGCAGATTGCTGCTAAATAAGCTTCCTTAAAGTGCTGCGTTTTTTTCAGCTGGAAATCAGTTTGTTCTGTGGCTCTGTAGTAACATATCAAATCTACATTGCTCTAGAGAAGACTCCAGATGTTATCCAGATTCAGAACGTGTTGGATTCAGATCAAACTGCTCCAAAACTGAAGGTGTGAAGCAGGCTCACATTTGCAAATTAGGATGACATAGCTCTGCTTGTATTTAGCTCCAACTGTTTTTAAGTAAAATGACATAAGAAAAAAATATATAAGAAAAGCCTTTCCTTGGAAACTAAATTCCATTAGGCAAGGCCTAATGTAGCACAATGTATAGAGTTTATAAATACTAAGTTATGTACTTTTATTATGGTAACTACAGTGTTTAAAGCTTTCTCTCTAAATGAAGTATATTCATAAAAGAGGAAATACAATGAGAAATTATCTGGAGAGTTTATTTAGCAGCTTCCTGTCAAGACAATGCTGAAGTACATGGCTGTATTAGGAACAATTAAACTAGTAATTAAATTCTTATGACATCTTTTATGCCAGATCCCCAAATACTTTAAGACACTAAAAGTGTCTCTTTTAGCTTAAAATCAGTTATTTTAAAATCTAAAACCACCACTGAACCAAGGAGAGGAGGAAGAGAGCATCTGTTGTTCGTCTCAGTGGCCAGTCTGGCCCAAACCATGATAACAGTATGACAGGATTACAGCCCCACAAAATCTATTAGGCATTTTACCATGCGAAACCAAAAAAACACTGTCTTTGGTACAAAAAAGTTATAATTGCTTTCCAGAATATTTGTAAGTTAAACTAGTATAGAACTTAAAATTACCAGTAAGGGCTACTCCCCCCATACACTTAGTTTATATATTACTATAATAATGTCTTCATTATCATGCAACAGTATTAAATATTTTCCAATCAATGTTAAAGTGTAAAGAGCATAAATAAAACTATTTGCTTGTCAATACTTAGGTTACTGTCAACAAGGCAAAAACAAGGGGGTAGGTCTTACGCTGCGGACAAGCAATCTCTTTTGGATTCAACTACATCGATGGTCAAATATGCCTGCTTGTCCAAACCTGCAGAAACAGCTCTTGCAGGCACACCCCATTTGGCTGCATGCAAAATCTGATGGGTTACAAATTGATTAGTTCATACCAGCCACCTGAGCCAATCCAGGTAATTTTTCTCCATGCAGATCACCAATTTTCTACCCAATTCCTTCTGCTAGATTACCAGTGGAGATGGGAATGAGCAGATAGGAGGGACAAAGACTTTACCCCTCTGCAGAGGAAGCCAGAACACCTTCCACTGCTTAATGCAAGGGAATTGGTCTGACTCTGCTTTCTGCAGAAGTAATGTGCCTGTATTATTCAGCAAAGATGGTCTCAAAACAAGTAACTGAATTTTGCTACTGGCAGTTGAGACGAGTTCAAAAAGTGGACATCAACACAGTTGTTACACTATAGTCGTAAAATAATTAAAACGGTCAGTAGAGAGACAGACAAATGTCTGTATTATCACAAAACATTATTTGACTCCTAGCACAGTCCTTACTCTAAGTACTACAGCTTACTTCTGGGAATGAAATAAAAATAGGTTATGGTATAACTTTCCAAGAGCCCTATATATATAAATCCAGTATGACACTAAATGAAAATTAAGAAATGGTTAAAAAAATAGAAGCCCTTCCCAGAAACTGTGCTAACAGACTTGGAAAAAGGCAGGCCAGCATGAAAAAAAAACCCACAAAACTATGCTAAGCTTCCATGGAGATAGAAAATACTGCAGTACTTTCAATGGCACTGTTTGGTTGGGAAAGCTGGCACTCCTCAGCCTGCAAGGAAATGTGCAAACTGATGAGGCTACTTAGCACAAAGCAAATTAAAAAAACCACACAAACAAGACAAAGAGAAGCCTGCATAATTTGGTCACTGCTCATTGGCAGCTGGAGTTTTAGATATGCTTCTTTTTCAAATACCTTTGAGAACCTTGTTAGAATTCACTGCTTAAATGCTGGAGGCTTAAAAGGCTTTCCAGTACCAACTCAATTTTAAACCCCTAGATAAGAGGCTTTCACACATTGTGCAAATGAAATATGTGTATGAAGGCAAAAAACATAACACAAACATTTTTAATAGCTTTACAGATGGTGTACTGAACATCAGTTAACACTAGGATTTCAATCACAATAATTCTAGGAGACACATTATTAACTTTCTATATAAAGGAGGGAAGTAAATACTATGAAACTGTGGAATATCAAATAGAATTGCTTACAGCCATAATAGCAGTCACAGATTCAGACTTGCTAAAATCCAGCCTTGTATGCTAATTAGCATATTGGTATAGGCTATGACCTGAAATACCTTTTGAGAAACATCAATGTATCTAGAAAAAACAATGTATGATATTAGCTATGAAAAACAGCTTTATAATGATAAATGAATTAATGGAAGTAATCGCCATTAAATACGGAAGCAGTATTGTTTCATGTTTTATTAGCTAGCACAGGAGGAAGCAGGCCTCAGGAGTTTTATTTCCAGTTGCCAGTCTACCACATTATTGCTTACAAATCATAGTCTGTGGTAACCCGATTCCTTGTTGTTTAAATTGGAGTCACGTTTAGCAATCCACTGTAGTCATCCAAAGGAGAGATGACTTCCAGAAATAGGACACTGTACCCCAAACAACTGATGGAAGCCTCATCTTTCTCGATTGCTTCACTCACTGAAGACAATGAGAACACCGCTGCTTTAAGCCTTATTATTAGTTTTATTTGTACTCACTGGTGAAAGGCTGCCATCGTGTTTTCCAGGTTCTCTCCAGCACCTACAAAAATAACAGAAAAACTAAACCATGTACAAAATGCTTTTCCTCCCCTCAATCCCAGTGGAAATAAATAAATAAATAAAAAGGATTAAAATATTTACATATTTGGAGGAAATATTTGGAGGAATGAGTATGAAGCTAGAGTCAAAAATCCCTGTTGCCACTAGCCTACAAGGGAGACCCAAGAGACAGGACTTTCTCAAGGTAAAACAATTTAAAAAAAAAAGAAAAAAAAAAAAAGAATGTTATCTTGGATTTGTATAATGCTTTGAATATACAAAACAAAGTGTGTATTTTACCAGAGGTTGGGTGCCCTCTTTTTCCTTAAATGTGTCATATTTGGCTATGACAATATGATCTACAGGAACAGTATATGCAAATGTCTACTTCAGAGTTAGTGGGCGGAGTAATAAGAGGAAAGGTAACAAGGTGGGGGGAAACGGGATGACCAAACCAAGAAAAAAAGCACTGAAGATTCTCTAAAGCTGATATTCCCTAAATGAATAACCCACTTGATGCTCAGAGAGGTGACAACCCCTTTTTTCAGTGCAAGGATATTTCCTGAAACAGCACAAATCTGTCAATAAAGGTTTATGGTGCTGGCAAAGGGAGGTCTCATACACAAGGAATGAAACACACATCAACTCCAGTTAAAAAATTAAAGGACGAGCAAATTAAATTTTCTCTCGGGCAGGAGTAAACTCTGCCAACTCTTAAGCCATCTTTCTCTACATTGGAATCTTTGAAAATCAGCCTGCTTAGGGACTGGAAAAGGTTGTGCCTTCTCTCTCCTTCACAGAATACGCACTGCTATATACTGAAAACCAAAACAACTTCAGGAAGATACATGTACTGATGAGGATATCTATGCAAATTTTAACTAGTCTCTGACAGTGATGAATGACAGACTTTGTAAACAACAATTATAACAGCTTCAACTAAGGCCTTGCCTATTAATAAGTACTTACCTAAGTCTGTGTTTAGTTACTTAATTAAAGCAACGCAATTCTATGCATGCGCAACTAGCAATTTAAAATTGTTGTTACCAGGTTAGCTTGCATTGGTCCTACAAAATGAAAGACTTAACTGACTTAGAATCATAATAACAAAATCTGCATGGTTTAACGTAACCCAATACGGTTAAGTCTACAGGAGCTTCTGTGATTAGACGTTCACCAATATTTTATGGAATTTGATTGCAGAGCTAGGAATAGGCTGAGTGGCAAAAGTGACAGAGGGATAGAGGAGAGTGTAAGAATCTCATCCTATTCTTCTGGTGATTGCCTAACAAATGGAAAAAACCTGCATAAGACCTGGATGATTAGTTGTAAGTTAACTGCAATAAAAATTGAGGTTTTAGATAACTTATCAGCTGTGGCAATACAGCCCATACATCCTGAACAGTAAGAGAGCAGGAAAAGACTGAGTCAGTCTTCAATTTTTGAACAAACCAACAGTATCCTAAATTTCCAAAAATAAAACTTTAGGTGACTGATCTAACAAGTCACATGTTAGGAAGGTAGGCAAGGCAAGTCAAACCAGTCAGTAGCAAAATGCCTGACTTGTAGTGTTGAGGGGAAATGAGGAAAAAAGTTGAGTGATCAGCTGAGACAGGAATTCTAAATCAGCAACATGGCTTTGACAAACCACGCTCAGAAAAGGGAACTACAACAAGCAAGTGATTTGATGTACTAAATAATTTTCCCTCCTCAAAAATGAAAAGGTTGGGCTGACTGAAGAGTTTCTGACATTTTATTTACTTAAATGCACCTCCAGATTCACATATCGTCCATTTGCCTTGTGAACTACATGCATTTCCCATGCAGAAATTACCTTCCCCAGCATACTTTAGCAGCCTGTGAGTGACGGTGACCACATCCAAACATTACGATTGCGTACTCTAACTTTGAAAGCACCACCATGGGACAAGAGGGAGTCAATGTCAAGCACTGGCTCAAGATGACCCTTAGAAGTTCTGCTGTTTTGTTTTTTTTTCCCTGCAATATAAGCGAAGAAGCCTGTTAGGAAAAATGTTGCCAGCAGGTCAAAGGAGGTGATCGTTCCCCTCTACTCAGCACTGATGAAACCGCATCTGGAGTTCTGTGTCCAGTTCTGGACTCCAAAGTACAAGACAGACACGGATCTATTGGAACAAGTCCAGAGAAGGGCTGTGAAAATTATGGGATGAGAGATTCTTGCATACAATTAGAGGCTGAGGTTGCAGGAATTGTTTAGCCTGGAGAAGAGAGGCTTGGGAGGATCTTACCAACATGTATAAATACCGGATGGGAGGCAGAAAAGAAGACTGAGCCAGATTCTTCCCAGTGGTGCCCAGGGAAAGGGTAAGAGGCAATGGGAACAAATTGAAATACAGGAAATTCAGTTTATAAACATAAGAAAAAACACTAGTTTTTTTTTGTAAGAGCGATCAAACCTTGGAACAGGCTGCCTAGAGAGGCCGTGGAGCCTCCATCCTTGGATGTATACAAAACCTAACTGGACAAAGCCCTGATCAACCTGCTCTAGTTGCCCCTCTTCTGGTCAGATGAGACAATCTCCAGAGGTCCCTTCCAATCTCAGCTGTACTGTGATTCCAAAAATCATCATACGACTCTGTCTCAAAGACCCTGCAATTCAGTCCATGCAGTTGGCATTGACAGAGGACTCTAGCACATAATATCAAGACTTAATTATAGATCTCAGAAATGACCGATTTTAAAATGATGCAGAAGTGAAGAAATAATTCAGGGATGCTTCCACTGATGAGCTATAAACTGAGATAAGAAAATTCCTGCATGAAGAAAGAAGCAAAATCAAAACCCACAGACTTAAAAAACTTCACATACAAGGCTTCATCTCAGAGAGGAAAAAGACAAACAAGTTAAGTGTTATCCTGATCGCCGAAATTAATAGGAGTAATGCAATAGGAAACCTGATGCTGAGTCTAAAGCTACAGGATGACTAAAGCCTGATGAGAATTTAAGTCCCACAGGAATTCAAGTAACAAGGTAAATACTACAAAGAGTAATGAGTAAGTGATCCTCAGTCTCATAGTACCCAATGAGCAATAAGCTGCCAAGACGTTAAGGGCGGTGTATTTCACAGCAAACATGCAGACACAGAACAATTTGAAGACGGTGGACTTTGTCTCTGAACACCTAATGAATAATCCTCCCATTAAGTAAGGCTTTCCTGTTGTTCTAGTGGTGATTAGTGCAACTGGCCAAAACACTTGCATTCTAAGCTTCAGGCTGTGTATCTTAACTAAGGTCATTGCAAAGAAGTGAGAAGAAAAGAAGATTAAGGAGATCATACCAAGTTCCAACAAAGCCATCCGCAAGTTTTTAATGGCTTGCAAATTAACAAACAAACAGGTAACAATCAAAATTGAGAACCTTTGTTTGTTGAATGAAAATACATACCTACCAGGAAATGGCTAGTATATACACTCCAATGGAAAGGTGCGTTTTATTCTATATGTAAGACCATAGTTATAAAGAAACTTAATCTGTCATATAAACGAATTGAAAGAAATGCAAGTAATAAAATCTAGAAGAGATCACCTCTAGTTTTTATATTTTAATAATTCAAGGCAGTAGAAATAGTTAAAGACCATCAGCTAGAACTGTGATCCGACACTGCATAAACTGGCACTAGATATGACACTGAAAACTGTTTAAATTCAACATCTGACATATCTCCCATGGAACTTCGGGAAAAATATTTGCTAGAAAACTTACTATTTTCATGAATTGAATAGGGCAGCAGGGAAAAGCGCAGAACTGATCTTCAAAGAACAGGAAAATACAATTTGCTGTTTTTGTTTTTATTTTCCTCCCGATGCTTTGGAAAAGGCAGGAGAAACTTTAAAAACATCTTTTAGCTATTTTAGACAGAAGCATCCAGCCTACCCAGAAGGCCTTGGCGCAAGGGGCACAGAGGAGACAAGACTCTCAAAATGAGATCGGCTTTACCATAGCTCTGAACCATCTGCAACAGCACAGGGAGCGAGAACAGAGCCACAGCAAACTGCTTTTCTTCTGAACCCAGAAAGCAAAGCACACCGGCAGTTAAAGGCAAGAAGATTAATCTTTTGTACCCGATCTAAGCACCAGTCAGCCGCCTCTCTCGTTAGGAAGAGAAGTATCATAATACAGAATCATTAGGGAGGAAAAAAATATATACGTTTGCGAGGGAAACCATCACGACCCCACGTAAAACACGCAGATTTCGGCTGTCGCTTTTCGAGTTCGGAGATTAATACAGCTTTGAAATCAAGCACCGGTCAGCAGGTGGCACCTAAAATTAGGTTGCGGGAGGAAGGTTTAAAGAGAGCCCCCTGCGAGCGGCCGGCAAAGGCGCGGTGGCCCCTCAGGACCCTCCCGACGCGGGGAGAAGCGTCCTGAGGGAGAGGGGAGGCACCGGCCCCTCAGCGCCCGGAGCCGGGGGCTGCAGCCCTCAGGGAGCGGCGGGCGGCCGCAACCTTCGCCCGCCTGAGGGGAAGGAAGGAGGGCTGGAAGAGGATATCCCCTCCCCCCCCGCCCGTGCTCCCTCACTCACCGCCGCGGTGGGAGATGTGCCGGCAGCGGAAGCGCTGCCGCTTGGGTCGGTGGAGCAGCCCCGGACACTTGAGGAGAAGTGCCGAGGTGAGGACGTATCCGCCCAGCGTGGAGAGCAGGTACAGCGTGGCCGACATCCTGCGCCTCTCGCCGGCTGACCTCGCTCCCCGCCCGGCCTCGCCCGTCCTGTCCTGTCCCGTCCCACCCTTCGCCCAGCCCGGCCCGCAGCCGGCTCCAAGCGAAGCGGCGGCGGCGCTGCGGGAACCGCTGCCACTGCGGCCGCGCAGCCGCACCGCACCGCCTCCCCTCCGCCCCCGAGCCGGGGCGAGGCGTCAGTGCGCAGGCGCGGAGGGACCCCCGCCCTTCCCGCCAAAGGCTCCCCTCAGGGTGCTCGGCCGTGAGAAGGGCTCCCTTCAGAGGTCTCCCCCCAGGGGACTCGGCCGCACGGCCTCATCTCTCGCAGGTTTTGTTTTTTGTTGGTTTTTTTTTTTCAGTTAACAAATTCTGCGAGCGATTTCCAATTACATACTTTAATTTCCCATTTTGCTTTCCCCACTGCCTTGTAGCACAGCCACATCTCACAGAGACAACTGTTCTCTAGCGCTTTTAATTTTATTGATTGCGCTCAGGCATGGCTAAGTGCTTGGTAAATCTAAATTCATTAAGATACAATCTTTTTCATAGGTGCAGGGAGGTATTTCCACACCCAGCCGATCAAAGGTGCTGAATGCTGAACAGAAACCAGGTCTCAACTCCGGTCATGCGGTATAATTACTGTATCCTGACAAATTTAATTTGCCCATTTTGTATGCATGCTAATTAAAAAACAAATACTCTAGAAATTAAATTAGGCCTCAGCATACAGCCAATATCACTAATACATCTTACTTCGACAGAAAGTTAGAGGTTGATTTACTGTGACTAATTTTTTGGCACTGACAGGCACATGTAAAGCTCGCAAGATTTAAGCCACCTTTCAGTACATCACATCGTACATCTTTTGGAAAGCATAGTAGAATTACTCAGACTCCCTCCATTTCAGATTGAAAGTGGGCCAAAACCATCTTTTTAGCAACCAAAAGCCTGTTTAGTCGTGACAAGTCAAGCTGTAGTTGCTTATAACGAACAATCTTATACAGCTCTCCCTTTTCCACAAATTTACCAGCAGGTTTAATTTCCAAAGAGATCTGTCATCCCAAAACATGAAAGTAAGTTGGCCTCTTAACAAAATCTAATCTAGGAATCCAAATACAGTAAAATATTCCAACTTGATACAGGCAAGCACAATTTCTGGCCACAGTGTTAATACAAATCAGAACTGCAATGCTTTTTTTTTTTTTTTTTTAAAGACAAGATCAAAGACACAATTTCTCACATCACCACATTAAAAGCACTTATCATTTACATAGAAATAGCTTGTTTAGAAAAAGATAAAAGATTCTGCTCATCATTGACTCAATATGACAAAGGCAATTCTTGGTTTCAGGCAATGCTGATTTTTAAATATTCCTAAAGATGTACGTAGAAAGATATGATGGGGAAAAGCACTATCATGAAAACATCTAGTAATACAGGCTCGGGGTATTGCAATAACCAGCTTTTATTTTTTACATATGAAAATTCAATACACAGAAAATTCACATGTATTTTGGATTCCTTTATCTGCTTTTATATCAAACCTTATTTTCAACATGACCATGTTCCAGTGAAACACAGTGGGCTTCACTAGATCAGCGACAGCTGTTTGGTTACAGACAGAAATCAAAATACAGGATTTGGATTGAAGATAGTCTTTTTAAACGAAAATCAATCTACCAGAATAAACCTTATTGTGTAATCGCTTTCAGTATTCCTCGGAGAACTTTGTAACTCATTAATTGTTGGCTTTCTTTGGGAGGAAAGCAGGGTCCACGTTCTGTCACGTACGCGTAAGGAAATCTAAGAACCCACAGTCCATCAGATGGCAGAGTTATTTCCTGCTTCTCAGGGTAAAATACAGGACAAGGTGGTGGCCCTGGTTGAACCTGAAAACAGAAGGAAATATAAGTAGGTAATCAAACACCATTAGAATTTAAAGAAAAAAAAAAAAAATCAAGAGCAAACTGAATCCAAGGAAGTCTATGAAATCTTGCCTACAACCAGGTTCTTACCCACTTTAGCACACTCCAGGAAACCACTGCACTGTTACTGAGACATGCACAAATTTCCAGTTTTATCACAGGCAAGATGCTAAATTTAAGACTACAGATTAGTTCCTCTACCAAGTAGATCCACAGTACAAACACAATCCATTCGCCTCTCGGGCAGTAGTAAACGCGGTGTTAACCACAGATTTCAACACTGTAGCACAGATATCCCCGAGCTGTTACCTCACTCTAAACTGACGTGAATTTTCAAGGATTGCAGCAATATTTAATATATACATAGTTTGTATTAAAAGATTTAGAAAGTCTTATTCACATGAGGAACTGATGCAGGAACCCACGACACAAAGCATAACGGATTTTCTAAATAAAACCACACCCTGAGGAGTCAAAAGCTGTGGTTGGGATGTGAGTTGGGAACGAAGAGCAAAGTAAATATCAGCACAGACTGAACCTTCAGTTCTTGCTTCAGTTTCAAACACCACCATGATAAATTGCAAACTGCACTGAAATTTTGGTGTTGGCATCAGGTTTCAGTCAATATTCTTCCTTTAACTTCTAAAGCAAAGCAGGTTCATATCCGAGCAGTTGAAAGTGTCCCACAAAAGAAGCCAATTCTGTTGTTTTATGATTCAGTACGAAGGACCTCACAGCACTTCTCAAACAGCTCGAAGAGTTATAAAAAGTCCCAAATCTGCCTCCCTCCCTCTCATACAGATGCGTTTCGTGCTGACTGTTGTTATTCAGTGACACTACTATACAACGAACACCAATTGTCTTGCCATAGCCTAACAAATAATAAGCACTTATGTGCATACAGTATTTCATAGAGCAGCAATTGATACACTTGTTGATATCTTACTAACTTAAAAAGTAAGAAAGTGTAAATGGAGTTTTTTCTCCATCTTTTTAAATACACATTGAAAATGGGAAAAAAATCTCCCATTTAAAAAAGCCAACACCTTTTCACCTCCTAAATTCAAAGGGTAACTAATAATAACTAATCTCAGCAATGAGTCACTGCTTTTCTCTATGACATTTAAAAACTTCACTCTTACGCAGTCGTTACTCACTTGTTATCTTTCTAAAAAGAAGCAATTCTTACCGTACAGAATGCTATTAACTCATCCTTGATAAAATGTTTTTTAAAAGTTACTTTATACAAAGTATAAAGCTGGCATAAGCTTTTAAAAAAGCCATCTGTTTATAAAAACAGATACTTTTGGTGACTACTGCCTTAGAGAACTTGACCAAAGTTAGTTTGAGTTGGAGAGCGTTTCTTCTGGTAGCATCCCTCTGACACCCTTTGCCCATCACCCTTCTGCCTCCGGGTCCTGCAATTAACGTTGCAACAACCAATCCCTTCTCTGCAGCTATCAGATTCCCTCTTCCATTCCTTACCTGAGGCGTTAATGTGATCTGCAGCGGAGCATCAGGAACCACCACAAAGAGTCTCATGAACTGAGCGTAATGGGGCTTGAGTCCTCGCCCCTGAGTCGACGACAGGATGTACAGTGGCATGTCAGAATTGAGGGCTTTGATGGCGGATTCCTTTGGGCCCCCTCCCATCACTTTCATGACTTTATCAGGCCCTGAACACATGAACCTCCTACCACGTGCGTCTTCATATTCAAATCCTACAAAAGCTCGAGCTATGTCATCTCTCCTTCTTCCTCTTCCCATCACAACCGCACTTCTTTTTCCAGGAACAGCCTTGTTCGGCGCAGGCCAGGAATTGGTATCCAAGTCTCCTTCATCTTCAGTTCTCGTCCTGATGACAATGTCCCACGGCATTAAATAGTTTGTTCCTGGGATAAAGCCTTGTTGGTCTAAGCCTGTGTGGAAGTTATAAGCCTTAGCAGGCCCCAGCTTAACCAGTGACCAACTGGAGAATTTGGGCAAAAGCCCTTTGGGGCAATTAGAATGGAGCATGCCAGGGAGGTACTCGACAGTGGATGCCTGGCGATCCACCAGGCTTGGCCTTTTCTCACTTTTGGAATCCCCACTCTGCCCATGACTTTCTGTGTTGTCCCCTGCGCCCTGGGCATCAGGCGGGTAAGCGCCCAAGCTGCCCGTCGACTGACCCAGGCTGAGGGCTAAGCTCAGGCCTGTGCTTTCTCCCTGAGTCTGAGGTTCTTTTTCTTTAAGTTTCTCAATCTCGCCATCTGGAGGGGCAGGCGATGACTCATCCCGAGCAGGTGCCGGATCAGGTGTGCTTGGCTGAAATATGGGAAAGTTGATGTGCTCCAGTTTCCCACAGCATTTTTCTTCCAGCAGCTACGAGAAAGAAGATGTGGTCAACTTTCCATCTTCCCTCTCTGGGATGAGGGAGTTCAGAGTCATAACATTCAGCAGCTACAATTAAAGAGTCAAGAGGTTTGTGCTCTGTGAGAACCAAAGCAGCGATGGGAACACAGCCCACAGACACGGTGGATTTAAAATTCACATGAACCAACACACTTGAAGTGCAAATAGATGCACCTGTGTGCATGCACAGGTGGAGACCGGAACTGCCCACTCTGGTCAGCCCATCACACAAACCATTTCTGCTCCCAGAAATACCTCCCTGAGCAACATTTACAAGTTGATAAGGCTAAGAGAAAACTTAATTGTAATTGCTTCAGAGCACAGACTTAGTTGATGAAGCAAAAGCACTGCTTGAAGCAAAAATAGAGACCTAAGAGTTACCTGGTAAAAGTCATAATTAGCTGCTTTGATATCAAAGGGATCATCCCGAGGAGCTTGTTTCCTCCCACAGTTACAGGCACCAGTGGAACGAGCCCGGCTGTTGTGGTACAGGACTGGAGGATTTCTGTCTGCTTCCGGCTTTTCCCCTAAAAGCAAAATCAATCAAACCCTAGATAAATTGCTCACCATTTCTAGAGATTCTCTAATTCCCTTCATCCACTGCTCCCTCCCTGCAAATTTATTTGCCAGCAATGCCAGTTTGCCAAGGAACTCCCCCCTTTCCCACTTCTAATACAATGTTCCAGTGTAGGTTATACCACTAAACTGAATCTTCTTTGTTTTTACAACCTGCAATAAGTGTGTATCAGAGTTTCCATTCCTTGATTGGCATCAATCAAGCTATTTAAAAAAGGGGGGGGACACTTCTGCTTCCTGGGAAACTTTTGTTCTCTTACACATCTCTGGTTAGAAGGACTCCAGTGTAATGTCTCTCATTAGCAAGACGGAATCAAAGTTCCTACTAACAGTACACTCGCTCCTAAACATTACTCAATATCAAGGAAACCTGCACAACAGCTCTGCTATAATTAATCCCACTCTACAAAGATGAAGCTTTAAAGCTGTCAAGCCTTCATCTTCCATAATCATGGAAGAGCTGGTGTTTTCAGCCTAAGATGATACATTTTAAAGCAGATACAAAATTAAACCATGAGACCCCATTACAAGTGAGCTTCTTACCTGCTTTTGGGAGCAGATGAAATTTATGCACGCAGTGCTGGTCAGTCAAACTTCGCTCTTCGCAAAGCTGATGCCCGTTGCTCCAGAACTTGTAGCAGTCCTCGTTAAGCTGCATGGCGTACTTATGAAAGGCTGGGCCGCGGGCATGCTGACTGTACACACGCAAGGCCTGTGCCAGCTGGTTCTTATGGACCGTCATGGTGTAGTTGTGGGGCAGGTTGGACTGATAGGCGCTGTGGGCCATGGGGAGAGCTTTCTGGCAACGGTTTTCAGAGAACTTGGTATCTATATCTAAATAGCCTTCCAAGACTTTGATGCTACTCATGATTTTTGAGCTCAGTTCCCCAGTGAGAGAGGTTGGGTCATCATCTTTGCCTTCAATGGTCACTTCATACAGCTTTAAAGCTGCAGCAACCCACTTCTGGTAGGTTGGGAGCTCAAAGTGAGAGGGCTGCGGGTTCCTCCCCACGCTGTCATCGAAGCCCTTCTTGCTGAGCACCAGCTCCACGTGCTGCCACAAGAACTCCTTGAGGGTGCAGTCCACAAGCTGCCCAGAGGAGCTGGAGCTGCTGCTGCTGCTCTCTGCATGGAAGGACAGCTGCTGCCTGCCATGGCGCATCATCTGATACCTCCTGGGTCCTGACAGGGTGGGAGCCAGCAGTGAGTCCGTCTCTCTCATAGTGCAGTTGCTCCTGAGTTGGTCGAGAAGCATGGCCACTGGATCATCTCCGTCCTGGGGCCCACCAGCCACAATGTACACAAAAGCCTGGTTAGCAGGCACGGTGAAGAGGCAGTTGATGCTCTGGTTGGTTAGCACCCTGCTCTTGCGGAAGATGCGGTAGATCTGATCCTCCAGAGCATGCTGCAACCTTCTCTTGGGGGAGTGCTTCTTGGGGGGAGGCTTTTCCAGGTGACTGCAGGGGTCCTGGCCCCTGCTTGGGAGGGGATCCACCTTCAGGGCCCCATTGAGCTGGAAGAGGAAGAGGAGGCGCGGAGGGCACGGCCTGCAGTTGAGCTTCCACTCCTTGCCAACTGGGCAGTCTTTGATGGCAGCCTTCAGGGAGGGCAGGACCTTCTGCCGCAGCCCATCCAGTGCCCTGAAGACGCGGTCGTAGGTGATGTCGAAGGAGCAGGTGGGATGCACCAGCAGCAGGATGTGGCAGACGGAGAAGAGGTAGAGGAGGCTCAGGCAGTGCAGCTTCTCCTGGTGCTTCCAAAACTCGTGGGCTTCGGCATGGGGCAGCGGGGCCGGGCCGCCGGGCCCGCTCTCCCTGCTCTCGGCCGCCGCCAGGTCCCCGCAGGCCCGCAGCAGCTGCGGCGTGTCACAGATGGAGGTGAGCACCAGGTACAGCACCCGGCTCTCCTGGCTGTAGTAGGCCTGCAGCTGGTTGTAGTCCTTGGCCGCCGGCTCGCCCTCCTGTCCCGGGGCGCCGTCCGTCAGCTCGGGGTCCTCCTCCTCGAAGAGGGGGAAGACCTGCCGGTCGCACACGGTGCTCACCAGGGCCGCCTTCTCCGAGCACAGCTGCAGCGCCGTCTTCCCGAAGATGCCCACCACGCACACCTCCTCATCGCCGGCCGCCGCCGCCGGGCCGCCCCCCTCGGCGGCTGCCGTGGCGGCCAGCAGCATCTCCCGCAGGCTGACGGGCCCCACCGCCGCCGCTGCCGCCGCCGCCATGGCTCCGCTCAGCCCTGCGGGCAGCGGCATGGCCCCGCTCCGCCCGCCCGGAAACGGCGGCGCCCCGGCCCCGCGCATGCGCAGCCGGGCGGCGGGGCGGGCCCGGGGGCACCCGGCGGCGGCGCGATCGGTGGGGAGCGCCCTGCTTCCTCGCAGCACCGGTGCCGGTCAGAGGGAGCGGGGGCTGCCGGAGACGCGCCGCGGCAACGCTTTGCGATAAGGCAGGAGCGGCCATACGGCACCGCACGGGTCTCGGTCCCGCGGGGACGTGGTGTCCCCTGTCCCCCCGTTCCCCTCCCACCGCCTGTCCGCCGCCGGTGAACTTGGCTTTGAAGGCGGGCGGGCGTTCAGTCTCACAGCAGTGCAGTCTTTGGACACGACAGGTGATCTGACACCGTCCAAAAGCGATATATCGCACAATCGCCTCATAAGGTCTGACCCGCGTAATTGAAATGTTTGTGGAAAGTTGCAGCCTTTCGCTTTAATTAACATTAGAGGGCTAAACCGCTGCTTTTCTTTGAACCTGCATAGTTACCATCAAGATTTTTCTTGTTAAAAAAACCCATAAATACTGAATGTCAGCAAATACACACAAATTTATATTACAAGGAGCACCAGTGCTAGGAACATAACAGTCCCCGCTTCAGCAGCAGCCAGGGAACAAAACACTTGGGAAATTTCATTGGTTGTTGGTTGTTTGGGTTTTTTTGCATTAACAGAAAAGATGCAATGAGACTGAGAGATGTTAGAAATACGTCGCCTTTAAAAAGCAGAATTCTGGAGGGGTTTTTTATAATGCCCTGACCTCGTATGCACTAGATTTACTTATAAATACATATGCCTGAGTGAGATAAAAACGGGATTCAAGTGGCTTCCTGACCACAAATGAAAAATACATTGTTCCATAAACCTACTTTTGTTCATCAAAGCTGTTTGCAGTGCTTAACCGGGCTGGCGAGGGACTCTTCGGGTGAGCCATCTGTCAAAACAAGAAAAGGGTCAGATCTTGGAAGACGAACTTAGTGCTAATTATGACTGAGATAAAATATAGCACAATTCTTAACTGACATTCATAGAAGAAAACAGACACAGCAAAAAATAAGACATTATTAACCCTCAGATTTTGTTCTCCTGCAAATGGGAACTATGATGTCAGAGGTCACATTGAGGCACTGGAATGGCCATCAAAAAAGCAACTTTTCTTCTTAACCATTGTCAAATAACCTGCTGGAGGACGGGCAATGGTATTTCCATTCTGCGATTTCCTTGCCATTAAAATGGGAATCAGTAAAACAAGCGCCCTTATTTAGGGGTATTAGGGCTTTAGGAGGAGAATTATGGAGAGACTGTAACTTGGGTAATACAATATGCTGCACTGTAGGGAAAAAAATCAGCATGAAATTCCACTGATTTTAAAGTTTATCTTTCCAAAAAGAGACATATCACGACTTGCCTGAAATTTGCGCCGTAGTGCCTGTGTCATTATTGGTGTCAGCCCAGACCCACACTCCATGTTTTCTTTACTATTCAGTGGAGTGCCACCAGGACTTCTGAAAAGACCAGAAACAAGGGGAATTATGACTAGGTCTCTATTTTTCCTAGAAAAACCAAACAAGAGAATAGAAAGGAACTTACCTTTGTATATTGACTTTCTTCAGATGTTTTCGAAGATCTAACTGATTTTTTGGAGGGGTACTAACAGAACAAAACAAATTGTTAGAATAAAATATTTGCAACTCTGTAAACAATGTTAATTGCTCTTTAGAACAGAAAAATCTAATAGCAAAGAAAGGTAGAAAACATCTTACATTAAGGAGTTCGTAATGTGAGCTGATGGCTTGGATTTAGGCCTCAGACTAACACTCTGTAAATCCGAGACTGTAATTAATGCCCTGCGTGTCTTCACTGGTGATTCTGCCTAAAGTGAGAGGAGAAATGTTACCACAAACTTTAGAAGGCCTCACTAACCTTAACTCTATTTAATATTTATATTCTGAAAGACTTCTGTGGTTTATGGCTTTTATGCTTTTTTGAATCATTAAGATTTTAATGTGCCTTGGACAAAACCAGATTTATTAAAAAAAAAAAAAAAAAAAGGCTTCTGCAAACAAGACTTCAGCTAGGCAAAAGAATGCCTAAAATCTATAACACACAGATATAAAGCTACCTGTCCTTAATCTAAAATGAGGAGAACTGTCCTGCATGCTAGTTGAAATTTGAGTTAGTCGCTTAATTTCTTCCCTTGGAATGCTCAGGTGCAAAATTAGGATTACTTAATGCTGATCTTTGGGTTTTTGGAAGAGAAGAATTAATTTATTGAAAAAATTCTATGAGGGGCTAAGACAAGCACTGCAGGATATACATCAGTTCCAGTGTGGAGTTTGCCCAATACACCATCATCCATTTATCCGTGTGTCCTCCAGTTTACCTTGTCCCTTCTCAAGGTTCCATCCGTCTTCTTCAGTTTAACATTCAGGAGATCTTTGAGAGTGATCTGCATCGGCCCATCGTTTTTCAGTGATGGTGCCTGAAAACAAAGGTGGTTAGAAAGGAAATTAGGATCGGCAAGCGATGGAGCGTTCACAAAGACCCCCATTCCTGATGAAAGCAGGCCCAGCCACGAGCGGAGAAATAGAGGAACTTTTTACTCCCTACCAGAAGTGCTTTCGAGCCATTGCCACGTTTGAGGAGGAGAGGTGCTGGAGGCAGTTTTGGTGGGGGCAGTGGTGGTGGTGGTGGCGGCGGCGGCGGAGGAGGAAGAGGTGGAGGCGGTGCAGACACAGGCTGCAGCTGTATTGCAGAAGGCCCAGATACGGATGATGGCGGGTCCAGCTGCGTTTGTACAGGACCACTCAGAACTGGTTTATTACACCTTTGACAGAGAGCATTTTCTGAAGAGAAGGCTGCAATTCCATTCATCTGAAAACAATATAAATAAATAAGAGAATATTAAATCCACTGGAAAGAGTAAATGGAATTTCAGAGAACAGAGGTTCTGGCTTCAGTTGACCCAGAAAGACAGCCTCTTATGAGGCTGGCCAGCAAACCAGTTCCCTCTAGCTATGAAGTAACCTCAGTTTAGTAATGCTGAATGCAAAGAAGAGGTGAAACTGCCCAATGAGAAGCTCGTAAGATTACAGTTTATCTGCACTGACCACTGTTCCTTACATGCTTGCACAAGCAAACAGTACCCTGCCCCACTGGGCCTGAGACTGACCTGGAGGGTTCCTTGTAGTCTGGAAAATTCAGTTTCCAACTTTTCCAGCTGCTCTCTGAACGTATTTAGCTCCCTTAAGTAGATTTGTGATGGAAATATGGTGTCTTTAACCGCCTTAAAACTCTAAGCATAAAAAGAAACCAGATAAGCATTTTCACCAAGTTATGTTTCCAGAGACAGAGCTATGATTACTGCCAAAAGTTCTATCGCAAGGTCTTCTCATTGAAGTCAATCGCACAACACGAAGATACAAAATGTCACCAAATATTTCCTTGGCAGGAACCCAAGCAGTGACTTTCTCAAAAAGAACCCTTCAACTTCATCTATGAGTTCTAAAGTATAATTCACATTTGACCTGAAAAATTCATACAATCATTTCTTCTATGAAAGAAACACCACACACTCTGTCACTGCAAATCCTGCCAATATTGCAATAAACCCCCTACAATTTCACATGTGCATTTAATGTCCACGGTAGCCCTGACACTCTTCTCATTCCTTCAACAGTAAACACAAATTACACTTTGGATGTTTCAATAGACGTAACTAAATTTACACCTTAGCTCTCAAATCAGACTGTATATCCTGCACCTGAGTGCTAAGAACAACCTTACACACTGGAAAAAAATAGAGAAGTAGGAAACTTACCTGTGCAACCGTGTTCTGGCACCAACAATACAAAAAGGATGCTGTTGTCGTAAAGGGCTTTACCATGTTTTTTACACTGGGCAAGGCTAATGACCAGAGCGAGGACAGATGGCTTGGGACAGATGATGTGTTCGGAGAGAGATCACCTGCTGACCTGGGACAGAACATTTCAGAATGAGGGCAAAATTATATCTATGAATTCAGCCTTTGAAAAGGTTAACTGTGACCAATCATCTGGAAATTATGAATACCAGCAACAGCAGGTGGCAACAAAGTAAACATGAGCAGAGAGACCAGGAAAGACCAAGATACATTTCAGTAAGGGGGGGGGATCATATTTGTAATATGTTTTTATCCAGACTGCTTCTCCTGCACGTTAAAGTTAACAATAGATAGAGTACTAGAAGATATACAAGATTAAACAATTCCATGGTGTCCATACCAGGATGTGGGTACTGCAAACACAGTTCTGTTACCTCACTTCCACAAACCATCAGAAAACAGCAGACTCAGAAATTGAGTTCAAAGGAAAATTTCCAACAGAGCCTCTTACCGTGGAAAAGAACCTGAGCCCTGCGGGTTTGGATTTACAGTATCTTGGTTTTTTCCAAGTAGAAATTTTGCTCTGGCTCTCCGTTTTCGTCGGCATTTCTTATATTTCTTTGCCATTACTGTTAAACAAAGACACAGTTAAAATTAATTAATAGAAAAATACCCACTTTCACGTGGGGACAGAGCTACCACTGAATAGGTAGGGAAGAACACGGGCTGTGCTTCAAAAATCCAGTCAGAAGTTATTTAGAGTTATCTTGCTAGAAGCATTACATATAACTGATATTCTTAAGTTCCTATGATCTGCTGGGATGTATTTGTACATGAGAGAGGAGGGAACAATGTAAAAAGTACTATTTTATATGGGCTTCTGTTGACAGTTTTTCTTTATTCGGAAGTGACAAACATCGCGTTTGGGGGAAGCTACGTTTGTGGAGAAGGTAGGCAAAAGACATGAAGACACCACAGAAAGAGGGACAGCGACCTCCCTGACCACAGGCGCTGCCTCGAGAGTTACCTCAACAACCGCCCCTCACCCCCCCACGGCCTCCCCGCTCCCCCCTGCTCTGTGGGGAGCCCACACCGAGGACCGGCCGGTTCCTCGCACACAGCCGCCCCACTCGAGACGGGGAGGAGCGGTGCGGAAGTATCGGGGGTGGCAAAGGTGACCACAGGCCCGAAGCCCCCTCACGCTCCCCCCAACCGCCCCTCACCTCACCTCCCCGCCCGCCGCCGCCGCCGATTCAAACCGCTCCCCGCGCCGCCCACAGCCAATGACAGCGCCGCTCTCTGCCGTCACCCCCGCCCACCCCTCTCGCCTCCCGCTGATTGGCTGCTAGACGGACGCGGGCTCGACGGGAGCGGCCAAGGGCCAATCGCGGGCCTAGCGCTGCCCCGCCCCGTCCTGGGGCGCACTGAGGAGATCCGTCCCGCCATTGGATAAAGGTTTTTCAGCCCCACCAATCAGCTGCGGGGATCCCGTTCGGCTGGGAAAGGCCAATGGGGTTGGATGGTGGGGGAGCACCGGCCCGCCGGAGGGAACCAGAGGAGGTGACCGGTGCTCCCCCGCCCCGCCAGAGACGGACGGCAGCTAATCGACCGCTTCCCTTCCCGCCAATTGCAGCGCTGCGCTCCCTACTCCAGCCAATCACCGCTAGATTCCATTCTGGACCAATGGCCACTCGCGGCGCCCCCCCTTCGTCCCAGCCAATCACTGGCTGCAGCTTTTCTACCAACCAATGGGCACCCCCCTACCTCGGAGAGGGTTTACATTCTTCCCCACCCAATGGCGAGCGTCCTCTGTCAGCGGTGAACCAATAGGAGAGGAGCAGCGAGTGACAGCTGCCCAATGGGAGCCGCCGACTCTCCCATCCTGCGGAGCGGGGGGGTGTGGGGGTGTGGGTATCTCCCCGCCGCCGCCGCCTGAGGAATGTCAACTATTCAACATGGAGACGGCGGTTACCAGGCTCGAGACACTGGTGAGTCCGGGCGGCGGCCGGGCTGAGGGACGGCCGGGCCGGCGGGCGGGAGCGCTTCGGAGGACACAGCGCTGCTGCCTGAGGGAGGGAAAAAGAGGGGGGGGGGCGCGGGCGCGGCTGAGGGGGGGGGCGTCAGGGGAGAGCGGCCGCTCTCCCCTGACGCCCCCCCCCCCCCCCCCCCCTCAGCCGCGCCCGCGCCCCATCCGGGCCCTTGAGCGGAGCCCTCGACGGGGCGACCGCCGTTCGGGTCAGGCGAGTTCGGCCGGGCCGGTCCATTCCACTGCTTCCCCCCCCCACCCCCCCATCTCCTCCCCAGAGGGGCGGGGCTTGATGGTGCCGCTCCATTTTCTCTCAGGGTGGAGCTCTCACCTGGGCTGAACCATTTTTCGTTTTTTCCCCCTCTTGCGGGGGTGCCCGGGGATGAGAGGCCGGATGGGCGGGTCCATTGGGGGAGGAGGGGGGGCGCGATGCGGCGGGATGGCTTCCCGCCGGCGATGGATGGATGCCCGCCGGAGATGGATAGCTTCCCGCCGGGGTGTCGCGCTTGGGGCTCCGCTTCTCCTCTGCCCCTCCGGAGAGGAGAAGCGGAGCCGGTAGCGGGAGGGGAGGCGGTGAGCTCCCCCATCTCCTCGCCGCGGGTGGGCGCTGCCGGGCTGGGCCGCTCGCCCTGTGGTGAGGGGCGTGTGGGGGCTGCCCGCCCGCCGGTCCCTCAGGAGGGGCGTTCCGGCCCCTTCAGACCTCCGTTTTTCGCGGGGTCTCGGTTATAGCCAGTCCTGAGAAGAGAGAGCGGCTTTTTTTTTTTTTTTTCTTTTCCCCCCCTCAGCCGTTCAAGTTCATGTAGTTTTTCACAGCGCTTAACTTGGTTTCAGCGCTCTTTGGGCCGGCCCCTGAAGGCAAGTTACCTTCTGTAACAGCCGCCTTTCTGCCGGCCCCGCGCGTGGAAAAGCAAATAAAAAAAAAAAAGGAAAGGAAAAAGGAAAAATAAAGGCTTTCACGTATTGAGAGGCAACAGTCTCTTTTAAACAGCCACGTTTTGTGTGGCACCCTTCAAATCTTGGTCTTCATTTTTGCTTCTATATACTGTCATCTTGTTTGCCCTTTCAGTTAAAATGCTTTGGGAATATTTTATGCATCCAGATGCTTAATAGATACTATAACTTCCGCGCCTAAATCCCTACATAAATTAAAGTGCTCGTACTGACACAGTTCTCCAAAATACGATGCTCCTTGGGTTTTTGCTTGGAAACTTCCAGAAGTTTTTGTAATTTTGATTGTCCTGGCTGCAGTGTTAGGTAACTTAATTGATAAACCGCAAGTGTCCTCATGGAGAAAAAAGTATATTATTCAATACAGAGACAAATAATAACAGTAGATTTGTCTTTGGGTTTTTTTTTTGTTGGTTTTTTTTTTTTTTTTCCTCTGGCAATCTTGGTTTCTAGTTTCAATCAAGAAATAAGTAAAAATGAGTTTAATAGTCTCCTAGTTCTTACCTGTACACAATGACATCAACTAAGTGGAATATTCAAGAGAAATTAAGAATAGGAAGAACACTGGGAGAACGTGGTGGGGAATATTGTGTATCTACATTATCCCCTAAACTGATGAGTCCTAGACTTTCACTTCAATACACAAAATCGGTGTGCTGCTTAATGCCCCGTGTTTAAACTTGTTTAGTTTACTTTTACTTACTTTATTGCTCCTTCAATCACTTTTCTCCAGCACCAGCATAATGGGCCCCTTAAAGCATTAGGAGCAGTGGGCCAGTAAGTGTTTGTTGTCTGAAAAGAAACGACTGGCTGAAAGTTGTCTAAATGTGAGCTTGTTCTGCTAAGGTGCCTTTGTCACCTCACTGAGCGACCTGCATGTCATTGCAACAGTAAGACACTTCCGAGTTAGTATTTTGAGCTACAATACTATTTTGGTTAAGAAATAAAAAGTAAGACTTTGCATAAATGCCAAAATACCTGCACTAGTCGAAAAATGAGAGAATTCAAACTATCCTACCTAATTCTTAGTTTTACTGCACTTCAAAAACAAAGTGGTGTGTTTTGTTTTAGTTGTTTTTTTTTTCTTTGAAGAGACCATGCTTTTGAGGAGCTGAGGTGATTTTTGAACTGCAGTCATCATACTGAATACTTAAGAATGGTAATAATATACACTATTTGAATTCAGTGACATACTACATTCTTGTCAGAGCTCTGAAGTTATTCTAATTTCAAATTCAAAACCTCAGCTTTGCCCGTAGTGTAAGCTTGACCCTCCATATCTTTTGTTAGTGTTTTGGTTGGTTTTTTTTTTTAAAGTCTAGTTTAGAAATAATAATTTAGAAATCTCTTTAGGAAAACCCAGGTTAGATGTTGATGTTTATTATTTATTTAATGTTGTGGTTTATTTCTGTGTTTTATTGAAAGTCTTGTTTTAAAGTTTGCTCATTAGTGATTCTCATTTTAGGACATGTAAATAATCAGAGAGGTATTTTGGCCCCCTTAAAGTTTACAGGGGCTTTTATATATGGTAATGGAAGAAGACAGCAATGGGACACTGTTTTATGAGCTACTTTCTGAGTAGACCAAAATGATTGCTGCACAAATAATTTCAAGGTGGAGAGGTCGGTCAGGTCAATTATCCACACAGATGGTGTGTGACAACTTCCAAAGGTTTTGAGATTGTAGCTTGGGCTTTCACCCTGTTCTAATTACCCCAAATCATTTGGGTAATCCATTTGAAAATGGAATTGATTTTGTTTTCGCCCTGCTAGTCTAACATTTTTCTGTTTGGCCCTTCTGTTAATTTCTTCTAGCAGAAGATGGAAGATGGTATGCGTGGCTGCCTTCTTCCATTAAAACTGCTGGATGGCACAAGGCAGTTGCATCTTCACCTGTTTATTTTGTTTTCTTTTTTTTTTTTTATAAGAAAAGGGTGATTTATTAAATACACCTTGAACAATTTCACTTACTAGTTTCCTATATCCAAACCTTATTCAAAAGTGTAATATTTTTCTTTGCCCTTGTTTATGTTAGTCGGGATATGTATATTGGCAACTATGTCTCACATATTACAGCTTTGTGTCTCTGGTTTTTCTTTCTTCTCATTGTTTCTTCTTCCTGGATTTCCTGTGAAGTCAGCTTTCTCCACAGAAGTGTGATAATATAACACTTCTTATTTCCCTAGGGGTTTTGACATGCGTTTCATGGACAGCTTCATTTTAGTCTCATGGAACCAGGGATAAACTAATTTGTAGGAGCTTGAGAAGAACAATGTGTATGAAAATACCAGGTAGTCGATGGTTATGTGAGACTATTGCTCAAAGTACAATAGCAAGAAGAGCTGAATGAACCATAACATCTACAATATGAGATTCATTATGTGAAAGATTGTAAAGCTGACTTGTTAATAATTCAAATAAGAATACTTACTGGGTGCTGGACTTTCGGACTGTGGCACCTGAGGCTGCGCTGCACAAGAGTTCATTGAAGTCAGCTGGGACTGGAGATCTTTCCAACCGCTTCAGCAGACACAGAGTCAGACCTCTCATGAAAGTACAGCACATGGTAGTTGCTGGTGATAAACGTATCCTTCTGTACAGCAACCGTTTCATGACCCTTCAGTGCTCAGGAGTTCACATACCGAGCTAGTGCCTTCCAGCACGCACTTCAGCAGTCCACTGTGAGAGATTTTGTGGACATCCATTTAGTAAAATTTGGTAAGAAATGGACAAACTGTCAGATGAGCTGAGAGCAAGGTAGTTAATTTCTGTCACTGTATTTTTGGTATTGGGGACCTACTTTTTTCTTTGAGTGGTGTCTGTCCAGTGCCCTTTTTATGTTGTACTACTAGTGATCATGCACAAAAAGCAGTGCAATGTTAAAAGGGCATTGGCCAGCAATACTATCTACGTTACTCGTTAGTCTTATTCTTATTATAGCCACAAGTCAAAAGTCACTGTCTGATCCCAGAAGGTGATTTGCAAAACAACTCCCAAATGGGATTGTCGCTAGTTTATTTTTTTGCACTCATTGTCCTCTATTTATTTGCCAAGGAGAAACATTAGCTGGTCTTTTAATGACAAATACCATCAATTCTGTGCGTGTGTTTCCTTAGAATTAAGTGCCCTACAAAGAGGAAAGAACACTGTATAGCATTCTTATTTCCAGTGTTCTAGAGAAATACAGGCGTGGAGTTCACTCAGGTTGTTGCTCTGTGTGCATTAGCAATCATTCATCTCTTTCCACTCCATTCCCCTGTTTCTTTGCATTTTGTTGTTAAGAATCTTAACACCTTCAAACCCTAAGAATTCTCAAGCTCTTTATATGAAGTTACTGTTTTATTTAAAAGAAACACCTTTATTGACATTTATGAAATACACCCCTACTTTGATGGTGCACTGACATCCATGTGGTAACCCCAGTGGTAATGTGCATCCACAATGTTGGGAAATGAGTGTGTGTTTAAGTGCATTTTAAAGTGATTCAGCACCTGCAAATAAGAAGAACAAACTCTGGTATCCAAAAAATGTTCCCTGTAATGCAGTTCAAGAACATCTGTCTGATAGCAGTTTAGAATCTTTGCTTGCTCTGAGGCAAATCTAAAAATTGAAAGCATTTGGAAATATAGTTTCTAGTTTAAAAAGCACCAAATTGTTTGAAAATGAATTTCTGACCGATCTGTTGATCGTTTTGTGGGGTGTTTTTCTCCTCTTTTTTTTTTTTTTTTTTTTTTTCCCTTCTTGGTCAGTGGAATGACAGGCATTATGAATAATAATAATAAAGTCTTGAAATAGGTGAGTTCTTGTGTGTCTGTATTAGGACTTGGTGAACATGAAACTTACCCAATTCTCCATGATCCACAGAAACCACTATGTGAATTGACCTGTTTTTTTCCGATACATATTTTGAGTACATTGATTACTTGTACAGAATTCTTGCTGCTAACGAATGCTCTGACTTTATTGCACTACTGTACTTTACAGCTAGCAGTGCAATAGTATTGTCAAAGCATCTGAAAGCAGAGTGCGCAGCAATGGCTTGAGCCTGGCCTCACACTTTCTAACACTTTCTTCTAAGCCTGTGAGTAAATTACGAATTTGTTTCACAAACTGCATTTTCTGTGTGATTGTTGTGCAGTACTCATCATACAAATGGTCCTAACCTGTAACCTTAAGGTGAGATTTTTGCAGGTGTACGTTTCTTGAAATACAGCAAGAAATAAGTATTTATAAAGCAAAGGAAAAATGGATCACAATGGAGGAATATATGGTGCTTTGAAATTGCGGATAATAAATTTTGTTTCTTTTAGAGTTAGCATACTTTCAGGAGAAAGCAGTGATATTTAACTGTGTTAATATTTTCATTAAGCACAAATCTTAAAATGATAGCCACAGCTTTCAGCTTCACATTCAATTTTTCATATCTTGAATCACTGTAGTAGCATGGTATTAGTGCCTTTCTGTCGTTCTGTAAATCTCAATCAATAGTGAATATTTTAGGGACAGAGCTTCATGGATAATTTTGAAAGCCACCCATATTCTTTGTTTGTCTTCCCAATAATCAATAATCAGATGGAGGAGCTGAAGAAAAGCAAAACATGGTCTTTTGGGGGTGCCTGCCCCTAGAAATGAAAACCTAAAACTGTTTACTAGTGGAGGAGAACAGAAATGATTGAGCAGTTAGGAAAAACCCCTCATAAAGAAATCCCTCATAAACTCTTTAAAAATATATAGTGTGATAAAAAGTATTTTATTCTTGCATTTTATAATGACTGGTTTTCTGGGGTAAATGTGGAAAGGAGTTTTGTTGGTCAGATGATGAGTTGTGGGAGTAACAGGTGAAAGCTTACCCTTGGATTTATAGATGCTCAAGGACTTTACTAGATTTATTTTTTTTAAGCTATTAATTGAAAAATTGCTGAAGGTGTGTATATATATGAAAGATCATACACTTTCAGTACATCAGAAAGGGGATTTTACTTGTAGAATATCTTGGATCAAACACTATTCCTTTGGGCTATCTGACATTCCAGATCCTCAAAGGTATTAATGGCAGTTCCTGAAGGTGGATCCCAAGGCTGATGTTTAAAACATAAACATCCTTTTGGTATCCAGGCCTGGCTACAGGCTACATCCAAAGACTATTGAATGTTGTCACTTTAGCTACCATTATAGCACTGCTAGTTAGTGCTTTTGGAGACAGGTAACAAATATAGCCTTATTTCGATCCTTAAAAAAGTTGTAATGGTTACTTCAGGGTTAACCTCAATATAAGTAGTGAAAAACAAGTTAAGTAAGTTACAAGCATTTTTAACTTGCTTTCATCATTGTCTCTTTTGTGACTGTAAAATCCCCAAATTATTACGTTAAGAAATTCACAAGGTTTTTGTGAACTGGGAAAACAGCCTTTCTTTAAAGCAGAAGTCCTTAACAGAAATTAAAATTGCAGACTAAAATTAATTAAGTAATAATACTATCACCAGACTGTTTTACAAGGCAATTAGATAATTCTCCGGTGGCTTATTTATCCCAAGGAAAGAAATGTGAAGTCATCAATTTTATTACCTATTTGTCAGTCTCATTTATTGAGGAATAATAAAATGTATTATGGATATTATAACCATCTGAGAGAATGCATTCCTAATATAATTAATAATAAAATCTCTGTTGATGTACTTGGATCCTGAACACTTATTCATAATCTCCGCTGTGTAAATAACCTAGTATTGCAGTTTTGCTAACAGAACCTTTAATGTTTCAAAAGAAAAGCAAGTAGCCAAGAAAAAGCTCTAAAAATTGATGGAAAATATGTTAAAATCTCAGGAGAAAACAATCACACGTCTTCTGCATCAAGTGAAGACCAGTTTAAAAAAGATGCATGTTCTTTTCTATTGATTTAACTTACCTCCTTGGTGTAGTTCTTAAAAACTTAATCTTGAGAGGTTTGGCGTTCCAAGGGAGATGGAAGATAATATAGGAAGAGATGGAAATGTTCTAATGCATTTTGGGTTGCTGCATGAGAAAGGTACTAATGGCAAGATGCAAAGAGAGCAATTGGGTAATTTGGGTTAGACAAATGGAAAAAGGATAAAATTAATAGAAGTGTGTGTGTACACACACATTTGATCCTTACACATTAGAGGAAAATGGTTAAGTCTGAAAGTTTATTCCTTTATATTTTATAGGCTAGAGGCATGTCAGCACAGTTGGCAAACGTCAGCTAATGGAATAGAAACTTACTTTTATAGTACATTAGCCTTTAAAACGGAGGCATCTGGCTTCTGTTTTCCTGAAGTACAGGAAAGGCAAATAGTTGGGTTTTGTCTGCAATTTTGTCTTTTAATATTCTGTGGCTGATCTTAAATATTTTAGTTCCAGAAAGCAGAATCTGATCTGGATTATATTCAACACAGACTGGAGTTTGAAATAATGAAAAGTCTTCCTGATAATCCAGCAGCAGAGGTAGTATTTTCAGATTAAATTAATAGATGTTATTGCATTTTGCATGAAGTTGGTAATAAAAGGGTAATTTTCTCTATCACTGAAATATATGTGGCTGTTCTTTTGTCGAGTTGTTAATTTTTTATTGTTATTATAAAGTATTTCTTGCATCATGTATCAAGACAACTGGCCTAATATGAATTCAGGGCAGAAAACAAAAAAAACCCACCCTTGATTTATCGGTATAGTGAAATTCCTCATGCTCTGCTTTGAGAAATGAGTAGTAGCGTTAACACCTAAATTGAAGAGGCATATTCCAATCTGAGCTAAAACGCACCCTTGCTCTGAGATCAAAGATCAACTTGCTAATAAGCAATGACTAAATTCAGATTTGGGGGAGACATGAGAGGAAGAGGAAAACAATAAAATGGCAGCATGTAAAGGATTTTATAAACAAATCCTTGTCTCCGTGTATATTGTGGCATATAGTGGAAAAATAATCTTTTTACTTAGAAGTCCCTAATTCATTCCAACTCAGAAAAGCCATTAAAATCCAACAACACAATAAATTCATCCTCCTGTATTTGTTGTGGAACCACAGAGTTGTGGTGTTTTATTAACACTATCTATCATTTTTGCCTATGAAAAATTAAATATATGGATGAAACAGATGCTCACCGCTACAATTTGTATGTTGTTTCATAATGCCAAGACTTGTAATTGGTATGTGGCCACTTTAATTTTCTCGTCTTAAATAGTTTAAATGTACTTTTAATTTCTACATAGGAAAATCCAGTTGCTCTCTTGGAAGAACTCTCAGTGGTGAAGTCGCGTTATAAAATGTTATGTATGCAGCTGGAAAAAGTTTCCATAGAGCAGAGAGAATCCATGAAGGGGATCCGTGCTGCTCTAGAGAACACAATGAAGATGGTCCAGGCATTACAGCAACACGCTGATCTTGAGGTAGTATTTTCATTTCAAGCACTCGGGTCTCACTCCTGTACATGAATGTGTATTAGTGTAACCTTCACGTAGATGTGAATAGTTCCACTGAAAACTGTTATACGTGCAGACTCTTAGAAGGTAAGACGACCGTTTACCTGAAGAAAAGTTTGCATAATTGGAGCTCTTTGTAAATCACAAGCCTGATTCATCACTCAACAGTTAAGCTGGTGGTATTCAGTTTTGGAGTTGAAGTAATACCATAATAGTGTGAATAGTGCGACACATGTTTGAATAGTTTCATAGAAATTGATGCTTCTGTGCACAGCTGTGTCCCAATTGTATACTGACTTTTTTAAAAAGTAGCTACCTTAAAGAAATTGGAAAGTTAAACTGATTTTGTAAGGCAAAAAAACTGTTAAATAGCAAATGTTTTTTCACTGTCTAAAGTGAGTAAGTTAAAACCGACATATTGTAACATACGTGGTGGAATTGCTGTTTGCGCAAAGAAATAAGTTTTTCTCAGTATGATAATGCCTATCTATTAAAAAAAAACAAACACCACCACCACATTTTCTTAAGTCTTCATACACTGCTTCATTACAGTTTTGAAGAGGTTGTGAAATCATTCATTTTGTCCCTTTACAAATAAGGTGATTTAGATCAAAAAAGCTAATTTATAGTCTAGTGGCAGAGACAGAACTGGTGTGACTAAAACATATTCCCAGACCTCGGCTCTCACTTTAGTGTTCTAATGACAGTGCACTGAGATAGTGTTTAATCTGTCAGCAGCTCTAGACAAGTTACTGGTAAGTCTTTATAGATAAAATGTACTGTATAATGATTTAAAAGACGGTAGTTATATGTCGCAGAAAGGAAAAAAGATTTTCTTTCCCTGTGTTCCAAGGATATGCTGCCAAGAATAATTTCATATTTGGATTTTACTAAAGTGGAAGACTCATCTCTCTTGAGTTATATTTAGACCTTTTAGATAAAGATTTTCTTGTACTCTGGATATTTCCTAAACCAAAGATGGATTAAACTGTTATGGAGAAATGTAAGTCTTTAAGTGAAATACTTCTTTTTGTTGAATAATTTATCTTCTTGAATCATTTGTAGTATTGATGTTAAAGGAAGATTATGGTTGGCTTTTTCAGAAATACATAACTTGTAAATTTGCTTTCATTTGAAGGAAAGTAGGAGTCTACTATTAGTTTCCATGAGAAAAGGGCTTCTGTAAATATTATCATCCTAGGAACTCTGTCGGAGATATCTGTGTTTGTGGTGTTTTTTTGTTGTTGTTTTTTGGTTTTTTTTTTGTAGCGCTTACCTCTGTCAGAAGAAGAACAGAGTGCAGCACAGCAGTTAACCTGCCAAACTGTTAAAGAAATGGAATCGCTAGTGGAAGAGGTAATTAGGCCACAGTGTGTCACTATTCCAGAAACCATTAATCCTGAATATAGCTCTGCTGAAGTCAGAAAGGCTGGTTTTACGACTTCATACCTCTCAAATGAATGGAATTTTTCAGAAATTAGACTAAATTTTCCAACAAACCTTTTCATTTTTAATGTATACTGATTATGATTTGTTCCAAATAAATTGTCCACAAAGGAGAAGTTTGCTTTGATGGAAGACTTTGTTTCCCTTATTTTTTAATTGGGATATGTTTATGTTTATTTTCAGCGATGCAGTTGGTTGCTCTTGTCAATTCTATTGTTCTGTTAGTGCATTTGGGTGGGAGTGAAGAATGTAATTGATTCAAACCAAAGTATATCAAAGTGGAGAGAATTCTACTTTCCTGTAAAATATTAGATACATTTTGGAATATGATTAACAATAAGTATATTCTAATTGTAATGCAGTAGAACATAGATCTAAACTAATAATTGTTAAAAAGTCAGATGTTCTCCCATAGCTACTCAAAGCACAAACTTCTAATATAATTATCTGCAAAGACATGGTCTGGGTCTCATATTAAAAGCCAAATATTAAAGAAGGTTAATAGCGTGTAATTATCTTATTGACTTTATCTTTTTCTGCATGTCTTCTCACTGCCCACTACTCTTCTGTCAAAGGATGCCTCGCTTTCTGTCCCTTTATTGCCACAGTTGGTTTGCATGAAAGCCATCCAGTATCTTGCAGCTTCATTCATTCTTCAGTTCCAAATATCTTCTGCTACCTTGATCAATGCTCTCTGTTTCTGTCTTTCCATTATTTAATTCTAAAGCACTTAAGATACAGCTGGCATAACATGGGCCCAATGCAAAATGTAGCTGTATCCTCCAGCTACTGAGGGCAGTTTAATTGGTATCAGTCCCTGTGTTGTCACTGAGTGTGTTTGAAGACGTTCTCTGAAAGGCAGAAAGGATGGAAAGATGTCCCAAAGGCCCTGGGATTTTTTCGTCAGTGCTGTCTTTCTGGCTGAGGAGAGTTAGATATAGCTACCTTCATCTTGTCAGAACTGTCAGCCTCTGAAGGTTGCTGGAGAATAGGAAAGCCATCTTTTTCCTTTGCTGTGTGTGCAGTGCCTTCAGCTAGGTTCATACCGGAATGCAAAGGAGAAAGCTGAACAGGCTCATCTGACTTGTATATAAATCTTTCTGTGTCCATTTTAAACTTATTTTTATTTGAAACCAGGGTTTGTTTAATGCTGTTTTGCTGTTTACTTCAGAGGCTGCAAGATCCTTGGTTATCCAATGGCAAAACGTAATTACTCATGCCGAAATGAAATTGTAAAAAATAATTTCTAAACGGAATTCCAACAAATCTTGACGTTATCTTGTGTTTATTTTTAGCCATTTTGTTCAGGATCTACAGTCCCTGGCTCAACTGAAGGTAAGTGCTGAAAGAATAATCTTGCTGCTGTTTTCTTTTTTTTTTTTTTTTCTCCTCTCCACTGATGCCCCCCACCCCCCAGCCCCAGGAAGTGAGCTTTGTGAATAGTACCAATCTCTCAAGACTTCCGTCTCTAACATTGAACTCCAGTCGTTCTGTGCTATTTAAACATGTCAAGTTACCACCTAGAATTCAGGGAGTAATGAATTAAACTACTTAATTTCTGAAAAAGGCAGATGATGTAAATATCTTCAGCCGACAAATAAGCTGCGTTATCCCTAGTGCAGTATGTCCAGACCTCACAGTAAGTAGGAATAGGCTGAGACCTAGGTATGGTTTCTGACCTCTGTCGTTTAAAAAACATAGAGCCTATGATACACAGTAAATTAACCGTTTTCACTCTCAGGTGCTCATAACTACTGCTTTTATGTAAACCGAAGAATTTAGACTATAATGTAAGAAACTGACCCCTTAGTTACATTCCACATATAGTTCCCATGTCTCTGGGAGTTTTTCTTTCTTTTGATGAGATTGAAGTGGATACAGTTGTGTTTATGATCTGGAAGAAATGGTGTACTAGTCTTACCATAGAAATAGCTCTGTTTGAATCCATTTCCCCCTAATTATAGAAAGGAATTTCCTTAGTTCTTTTTAAAGGAAAAAAAAAAAAAACAAACAGCCAACTAGTCATTAACAGCCTGAATTTGTTAATCCACATCAGATCTCAAATGAAACGATTTTTCACTGGGTCTGCAGATACAATGATAGTTTGGAGGGAGCATCATCCTTCTCTCCTTCCTCTTGCTGGAAAAAAATCTTTCTTTAGACCCATTTAGGGGGTTTCTTAAAAAGTAATGAAAGTACTTTCTATCTTTGGCCTAATTTCTAAATAAACAAATATTTTCTAATTTTTAGAATTGCAATTCAAACCATTGACTGAAGAAATATTTATGACTGTACCAAGGAGTATCAGAAGTACTGTTAAACTAGCAGACTTGAACAATTTGTACAGGGAGTTATTTAACCACTTTGTTGTAAATAAGAACAGGTAAGACTTAAAGCCATTTATTAGTAACAATTTTATAAGCTGTAAAGAAATTCAGCCTTTTCAAATTAAACAAAAACAGCTAGTTAACCATTTTCTGCTATATTGTAACTTCATCATTTTGATTTTACTCTCCTAAACCCTTCTTAGTTAGGGTTTACCCTAAATTGTCAGGCTATTGTACAAACCCCCCTAAATTAATTTGTATAAAAATGGCTTGTGTGATTCGGTAATTTTTCAAACTGCATGTCAGGTTCTTCAGAAATGGAATTTTTCACTTTGGTTTCAGCATACAGATGTCCAAAACTGGGGGTCTATTCAGGAAAGTTTTACTGATGCACTTACCCCGCCAAACCCTTTTAGCTTTCAGAATCTGCACCCAGACTGGAAGAGCAGAGCCCTAATGCTGATCCACGACCCCTGAGCCCTGCCCTCCCCGCCCCAACCCCTCCTGCCTCCCCAAGCCCCAGTCCCTCTCTGGCACGTGTGCTGCGGATTTCTTGCAGGCTGATGTTAAAAATGAGGAAGTTTTGAACTCGGGAATTCTGTCTCTCTAACCCTAAGGTTGGATTAGCAAACGACTGTTCACAGTTTGAAGTAGCACAGAAAAGTTGATGACAGTCTGAATAAGTATGAAAATTACAGAGTACTTGCAAAAATCATTGATTAAACAGTATGTGCTTTTTAGCCTTTTTCTGCCAGACCTGGTTTGATACCCTGTTTTGCTAAATAGTTTGCTTTTGTCTTACAGAGCAGCATTGAGTGTTTCACAGATGAACAAGATGAATATGAAAGCGACTGACTCAAGAATACAAATCTTGAAAGAACTTGCTATTGCGGAACTTGACAAACAAGGAAATGTTAAATTGGTTATGTAGATGTAAGCACAGTCCATTCTCATTTGACACACGAGTGTCTTGATCATAGCTCCTGGGTTATCAGCAAGCATTTCTCTGGTGTCTAGGAGTTGTAATTCCACTGTTGGAAAGCTGTTGATGTTTCTGTATACAATTCTATTGATAGTACTTAAAATGGGAGAGTTAAAAAGCGTTGAGGTTGGTATTTTATGTTAGATATTTATCGGACTTCAGTCGATGTGTTTTTGAAGAATATTGTTAGCCATGTGACACTTCCATATTCTTGTTTACATTCCTGAGTGGGTTTTTAAGACAAATAACCCAAACCACTTAATTGTACTTACATTCCTGAATAAATGATGAAAGCTAAAGAGATGAGGCTGCAGATTTATTACACTTTTGTTTACGTGACTCCTGACCCTGAGCCCTGCCCCTGAATGTGGTCCCTGACCCTTTCCATTTTCCTTTGATGTGAACTATGTGAACTGTGGTTGTTTTGGTTTTTTTGTTTTGTTTTGTTTTTTGTTTGTTTGTTTTTTGTTTTTTTTTTTACAGTCCAGCAAAATTGCAGATGCTCAGAATAGCTGTGGTTGGAAGGAACCTCTGGAGATTGTCCAGTCCAGCGCCCTGCTCAGAGCAGGGCTGACTACAGCAGGTTGCTCAGGGCCGTGTCCTGAAAAACTCCAAGGATAAAGACCACAACCTCTGTTGCAGTGGTTGGCCACCTTCACAGTAAAAAAAGGAATTTTTTTTTTTCTCAGGTTTAATGTTTTTATGTTTATTTCAGCCTAATTTGAGAGAGTAAGGTATCTGAAGTTTATTAAGTTTCTATGTTTTCTTGTGAGAAATGATGACTGTCAAAGGAGAGAAATGTAAATTAGTGCCCATAGGAAGGGAAAGGCTGATTCTGCACTCATCAGTGTTGGTCTGTTTAGAGTTTGTTGGGAAGAACAGGGTGTGCATTGAAGAAGGAATGGAAGGAAAGGACAGGGATAACTTGATTTTATGATGTCTGCTGCTGAGAGTGCCCTCTTTCCTACAAGGTTGCTATCACTTCACAAACTGAGTTAATATTGAAGCATTTAGTCTTAATCAAATCAACCACTTTCAATACAAGACTCAATCCTTACTCTCATGTGTTAAAAGATTTATTAGTGAAACCTTGTTAAAACAATTAAAGATACCTGTTAGTGGGAAAATAGCTGCATCTAAGATGCAGGATGCGGGCAGTGATCATCCCCCTGTACTCAGCACTGGTGAGGCCCCACCTCAAGTGCTATGTTCAGTACAAGAACTACCAGAAAAGACACAGAGGTGCTGGAGCGTGTCCAGAGAAGGGCAGCGGAGCTGGTGAGGGGTCTGGAGCACAAGTCTGATGAGGAGCAGCTGAGGGAACTGGGGGTGTTTAGCCTGGAGAAAAGGTGGTTGAGGGGAGACCTTATTGCTCCCTATAGCTCCCTGAAAGGAGAGTGTAGCGAGGGGGAGGTCGGTCTCTTCTCCCAAGGAACAAGCAATAGGACATGAGGAGATGTCTTCAAGTTACACCAGGGGAGGTTTAGGACAGACATTAGGAACAATTTCTTCACTGAAAGGGTTGTCAAGCATTGGAACAGGCTGCCCAGGAAAGTGGTGGAGTCGCCATCCCTGGAGATGTTTAAAAAAAGGGTAGACATGGTGCTGAAGGACATGGTTTAGTGGTGGTTTTGGCAGTTAGGTTGATGGTTGGATGATCTTAAAGGTCCCTTCCAACCTAGATGATTCTAAGACTGTGCTGGGTGTACGTTTGCTGCAGCCCTGAGGAGAGCTGCCCCGTCTGTCTCGAGAGCCCTGCGAGGTGTGGCGGTCCATCCCTGCGGCAAGGTGGTGTTCGCTGCTGCATTGCTTGCACTCTCTCCCAAAACCCGCCGTCACTAACTGACCTCAAAGCTTCTTGACGTGAACCCCCCACAGCTGCAGGTTCCTCCTCATGTCACAAAAATCGGGAATAAACTCCTTAACACCAATGTAGCATTAAGAAGCAGGCATTCTCTTTATTGCAGCGCTGCACGCACGGGGGATCGCTCTGCCCAGTGTGGATGCTACAGCTTCTAGCTAGATTCCAGCTGAAGATGGATTACCCATTTTGAGAGACAGAAGCGAACATGAAGTTAAACCCTTCAACCCCACCAGCTTCCCAGGTCGCCGCCCGGGTCCAGCCCTCCCTCAGGTTCCTTTGTAGCCCAACCCCGGGGGCTTTCGCCGCGCCTCACGGGCGGGGAACCCCTCACCCTCACCCCTGCCCTTGGCGCGGGCCTTTCTCGCCACGCTGTTACCAGCCGGTACCCAGGAACGGTCCCACCCGACCCGGCGAGGTTCAGAATCGAGGGTCCCATTTTGGGTACCAAACTCCAGCAGCGCCGCATCCCGTCCCGCCCCGCGCCTGCGCACTGCGGCGCGGCTGTTGGGCCCCGCCCGCCCCGGGCGGAGGGAGGAGCCGCCCCGCTCCCCGCGAACATGGCGGGGGTCGGGGCACGGCCTCTCCCCGCCGGCTCCTAAACCCCCATCCCCGGGGCGGCGCGATACGGAGAGGGGCCGGGGAGAGACTCCCCCTCGCTGCCACCGCCGCCATGGACGAGCAGAGTGTGGAGGTGAGCGGTTGGGCGGCGGTTGCGCTCCCTCAGGGGAGCGCGCTGAGGGGGAAGCGCTGCCCCCCCCCCCCCCCCCCCCATCTCCCCCGTCCCCAGGGGCCGCTGCGCTTTCTCCTCCGCGGGGAACGGGCGAGCGGTGGGGCCGAGCCCCTGCTGCAACGGCAGTCTGGGACCGGGCACCGTAGCCTGTTTGCGGGTTAGGGGGGAGGGCCGGCGGCGGGCCCTCGGCGGGTCCCCTCCCGTGTGTGAGCGGAGGGAGGCCGGGCGGCGGGCGGCCTGAGGGGCGGCGGGGAGATGGCAGCTCTGCGGCGGGCAGGGAGCTGGGCAGGCAGGGAACAGGCCGCAAGGAGGTGGCGTTTCGAGGGGACACGCGGTTGTTTTCCGTCGTCTGAAAGTAGAAAATAAACCGGTGGAGCGTCGGAGGAGGATGGAGACCTGGCGCTGACAGAACCCGCCTGGGCGGGCCTGAAGGCACGGTGTGTGTAACCCCGACGGCTTGGGAGCGCTGCTGCCGGGCCTGTTAACAGCAGCCAGGCAGGAGAAGATTGTAAAAGACCTTGTGGGATGACTTCTGTAAATGCATGTGTTGCATTTTAATAGTTTGCAACCATTAAAGAGGACACTAACGTACGGGAGATGCTGTCGTTTCTGTATATTGAAGATACACCTCGCTTTTGTGCTAGTTTATAATTTTAACTGTGTGTGCGGGGGGGAAATTAGTCTGTCTGAGGAATCTTTCAAAGTTCCATAGTTAAAGCCAGAAAAGATCTAATTCCTATACAATACGGAATGTAAAATTTCTTTATCAGTGAAAAATCCATCACTGTGGAAAACAAACATCCCTTGGCATTTCAGAATACCTTTCTCATTTTCGGAATGGAGAGGGGTGAGATGATTGTATTCTAGAACAAAACGCTCTTTTCAATTGGGTATAGTAAAAAAAAAAAAAGTTAAATTACACTTTTATTGGCCAAGATTGATTAAATGGAGCATGAGAGAGTGTAGAAATTGTGGAGCTAGTGCTAATGGTAGACTTTAAAAGAATGTTAAGTATTAAAAGTAAAAAAAATAAATGCCCTAATTCAATCCCTCTTGTTAGAGTTCTGTATAATACATACATGTACTTACCATTCTTTTGAATTGGTTCAGTGCCGGTACATTGAAACTCATGGGTTCAGAATCTGCAGGTGCAGCACAGTTATTTCGGGCAACTCTTCAATCCCATGTGAACACAAGTAGGAATAGTATCTTGGCTACAGAAAGGCCCTCTTGGAAAAAGATAAACCAAAGAAGAAAACTATTCCTTAAAGAAGAATAATAATGTTATAAAACAGATGCTGAGAGCTGTTGTAGTGTAGGAGAAAGTGGGGAGGAGAGCCATCGTGTTTGACTGTGTCTCACTCTGAGATGCACTATCCAGAGCTGGTTGGAATGGGGCAGCATTTATGAAACCTGGCAGACTGCCTGGAAAATAAATGCAACTCTGATATGTTTGAAGTATGTGGCTTAACAATAGTGATAATCTACCCTTTGCAGAGCATTGCTGAAGTATTCCGATGTTTTATTTGTATGGAGAAATTGCGTGATGCACGTCTGTGTCCTCATTGCTCCAAGCTGTGCTGTTTCAGTTGTATTCGGGTGAGTTTGCTTATTATAGTTCATTCTTGCAAACGTATGAACTTAAAAACTACTGATCTTACGAACACACTCTTGCTTCTTTCTTGCCCCTTTTCCTGGAGTTCTGAAGATTACTTTTTCCTGCTCTGTGCTCTTTAGTTTTCCTTTCAAAATCTTTTATGACACTCTGAGGGAAGACTAGGCAGGCTGTGCATTGCATTTGGTAGTGCTAATTATAGGGACTATCTGGGATAATTGCTTTTAAGAAATAGACGTATAATGATCCCTTCTTCAGCATCTTATGAGAGTCACTGATGCCTGTATGGAAGACAAAAGTTGGAACAGGAATCAAATGCTGACTTTGCATCTGTCAGTATGGAGCACTGAGAGGTCATAACGTCACCTCTTGTCACCGTGGAGATGTTTTAAAATGCTTACCAAACTAGTATGATGTGATCAGATACAGGCTAAATCTTTCTCAAGGGAGTCTGGTATAGCAGGCTGAAGCAGCAGCTAAAGTACCTCAATTCATTTATTAAGGTCATGGTTACCACTGTGTAATGCTTCGGTTCCAAATCTGGATGCTGTTATGTTACTCTGGTGGGAGAGGGTTCAGCTGAGACTTTCAGACCTCAGGTGGTATTTCCAGAAATCAGCACAATCATGATTAGCTTTGAAAGCTGCGACAAGAACTATAGGCGAAGGATTCATGTTACATATTGAGAATGTTAGATGACATATTGTTGCTGGGTGGTGAGAGATTATTCATGAGAATCTTTAAATGTAGTCACGAGCTGACAAATATAAGCCCTTCAACTGCTGAGCTTTCACACTTGTAAGTTGTAGTGGGCAGATGAACTTCTTTCCTGAGCTACTTGTCTTTGGAGCTTTCTGGAAGAGAAACATTCAAAAGATCCTTGTGGATTTGATCACTGAGCTGCAGGTATCTAACTTGCCTATAAAAAGCCTGAGATGAAGAAATAAGTTACCTTGAAGACTAATAATTTAGACTCTGAAAAATATGCTTGCTGTATCTTTTGCTTTCTTTTGTTGACACGTACTCTTTAGTCTGACTATGGGAGGCTGTGCCAGGTGTGTGGTTTCTAATGGAGTATTTGGTACCTCAAAATTCTCTGTATAATTTCAACTGAAGTGTTTTTGACAGCTAAAGAAAAGTGGTTGCTTTGTTACTAAGACATAAATAGCAGATTCTTCTGTGACGAAGTGGTTGAACAATTACAATACAAATCTGTAAAAAAAGGGAAAATATAGGAAGGCTGTAATAAAAAGAAGTCCTAAATAATGATAGAATGTGCTTGCTTGCAGGTTTTTTCTTACAGTTTCTTTAAAAACGTTTTTCCTTTTTCCTTCATAGCGTTGGCTGACTGAACAAAGAGCTCAGTGCCCTCATTGTAGGTAAGGTATTTTTAATATCATAAGTAAATTATCAGGAATTGGATGTACTGTTCTGTTATGGGCGGTCTTTTTTCAGTGCAGGTTGCGCTAAATTTGTAAGCTTGATTTTTAGAGGCCTGCCTGCTGTTACTATAAAAATTTACCCTGGTATAATGCTTATTCTAAAATATGTTCTAGTTTTGTGACAAGCTAAGGAAGATCTTTGTTCTTCTATTGCACTGCTGTTTTCAGTGCACGTAGTCACTGTGATAACAGTAACTAGATGGTATTCCCTTGGAACGCAGGAGTCAGACTCCAGAAACTTCAGTTTTCAGACTGAAATGTGTATTTTTTTTATACCTATAATTTGTGAGACTTAACCTTATGTGTTGCAGATTAGTCTGAGAGGTAGCTACAATGTCTTGTTTGTTCTGTTTTTTTTAATGCAGTGTCCCACCCTGTCCCCCCAAGCCCTGGCACCCCTTAGCACTTCTAGTCCTTGAGTACCTAGCAATTCTAGCTCTTGATAGACCAAAAGTGGGAAGGTAGCATATTTTTTCCCCTAAGGGAAGGGAGGTGTTTAAAAACAACTAACCAACCATTTCTGCAGAACTTTTTTAATATTCAGCTTTTAAAGTATTTGATCAATAGTTCTAAAATGCTTGCAAGGAGGTAAATATATCTGTGTTTTACAAAGGGGATAATTGAAGCTCTGCAATGGGGACAGGTGAATAATGGGAGAAATTGAAGAAGCACTGAGAAATGAAATTATTTGCCCAGTGTAATCCAGGAACCTATCAAGAAATCTGGAAATAGTTCTCAGGTTCCCCATGTAGCTATTCTGTATCTCACTGTGGGGTGGTTCCTTGTGGTTCCTGCCTCCCCCCAGCTCCCAAACGAGCAAATCATAGAATCACAGAATCATAGAAATTTGCTTAGGTTGGAAGGGACCTGAAAGATCATGTAGTTCCAACCCCCCTGCCCTGGGCAGGGACGCCTCCCACCAGCCCAGGTTGCTCCAAGCCCCGTCCAACCTGGCCTTGAACACCTCCAGGGATGGGGCAGCCACAGCTTCTCTGGGCAACCTGGGCCAGTCTCGCCACCCTCACAGTCAAGACTTTCTTCCTAGTATCTAATCTAAATCTACCCTGTTTGAGTTTAAAACCATTCCCCTCGTCCTATTGCTACACTCCCTGATAAAGACTCCGTCTCCACCTTTTCTGTAGGCCCCCTTTAATGGACTTACACCATTACATTTCTTTTTCTTTTTTTTTTTTTCTCTTTATGAAATAACCAGTACAGCTTCAGCTTTTTGCCTTTGACTTTTCCGATAGTGTAGAATTGATGAACTGGTTTTACTTCAATGCTTGTCTTTTAGCTCCTGGAGCTTAGTTCTTGCTCTAACTCTAACAATGCCTCTTGCAGAGCCCCGCTGCAGCTACGAGAGCTTGTAAACTGTCGTTGGGCAGAAGAGGTCACACAACAGCTTGATACACTTCAACTCTGCAATCTCACAAAGCACGAAGAAAATGAAAAAGACAAGTAAATGGAGCATTCTTCACATAAAGCATTTTGCGGGCTTTTAATTTCAGCTTATTATAATTGGGGAACAAACTGATAACTTTTACTTAAAAGCTGAATTGTGCTGGTGCTTAGCAGACAGAAGCAATGTTTTTTTTCTTGCTGACTAAAAGTTGGAGTTCGTTTCTGTCATACTTAACGGAACAAGAAAAGTTCTTCAGTGTCTTTACCTAGAAAACTGTTTCTAGTTCAGTTCAATATAGTTAAAATGAGAGATATGGGAAATAGGAAGGGTAGTAATACTTCTTAAGGCTCTTAGCCCTTCTTAGTGACTACAGATCTGAAATAAAATCTCCTCTCAATGACTTGCTTATTTGGCAGTCCCATTAAGACTGTGGTGCTGCTTTGGTATCTCTTCACATTAAAGCAGAGGAGCTGTTCTGAGAAGGTATCTTCTAGTCCCTTGCAAAACTGTAATTGACAAACCCAGGTTGAGATCAAAGAAAATATATGAAGTTGCACAGAAAGCACTACTATTGCTGTATCTGTCACGTTACTGCTATTCATTCTCCTTCCTTGTCTTTGGAGCCTCCTGTATTTTCTGATACACTCTTCCTAGGAGCAGCTGTCAGTACTTTCTCAGCAGGCTTTTCTCCTGGTTTTGTGCCATTACCAGTGCTGTTACGTGTGTTAAGATATATTCTGGAGATTTGGAGGAGAAAAGTGTGAGAAGAAGCATTGAAAAATGGACAGGGACTAATTATGTGTTCTATACCTGCCTCCTCCCCAAGTTCCTGAATCCTAATGGAGGGGGAAGGGAGAGGCATGTATTTTAGGTCTGGCCTGGTCTGTGCTCAGTTTGTTAATTGATACTGTTCCTGAATTTTAAGAAATTGCAAAGATCAGATTGTCCAAAAAGCTTATGAGACATTGCTCCGTAGTTACTTTAAGTTGTGTATGATTAGGATTTTAACAATGTGAAAGTATTAACTTCTGGAATTCTGAGCTGGGTTCATTGGTGATATCATTTATTTGATAGGTAGAAATGCAATTTTAGTAATATACTTTCTATCTCTGTGAAGTACTTCCTGAGAGTATTAAGAGCAACATTTATTTTACAAAAGGTTTTTATTGACTGTAAGTATTCTTCTTGCAAAACTTTGCTGATGTTTTGTGTTTTACTCTCAGTATTGGCTGGCAAACCAAGTAAGAATGTTAAATTGAGTTTGCAGAAAATTCATAGCTATTTTCTGTTGATGATATCTGTTTGTTTTTTGTGTGTGAAGGTGTGAAAATCATCATGAAAAGCTTAGTGTTTTCTGCTGGACCTGTAAGAAGTGTATCTGCCACCAGTGTGCGCTTTGGGGAGGAATGGTAAGAAGAGACTTGCTTGCTTATGTGCACATGGTATATTACAATAAGAGGCTGCAAGCATTATGTTTGACAGCGGTTTGAAGAAATAGAAATGCTATGAAACTGTTGTTATGACTATTGAATTGCCATGCAAATACTGTAGGTGTATGTGTATTTATAACTTCATGTGAACATTGGTTGTGAAAGGTGATACGTTCTGTTTATAATTGGAGAAGTAAATTGAATTTTTGCCTAAAGGATGTTGGAATTGCCTTCCTTGTTACAAACTTCATGATGTCTTGGACAAACTTTACATGGTGGAGAGAATTTTACGGGCAAAGGAATAAGTCTTTCTCGGAAAACATAGATAACGTTTATGTTATTTAACTGTCCTGGCTTGTAGTCTTGAGTATCTTCGAAGCTGTATTAGTAGCACAGTTGAGTATTTCAAGTTGGGACTGCTGTCGTTGTTTGGAATGTAAGTGGTTAACAGTGTGCTGCCTTTGTTTGTGAAGGGTATTTCAATAATAAAAATAGAATAGCCCTTCTATCCTTATTTGATTTGTTAAGGAATTGAACAGTGAATGAAGCAGTTTATTTTTGGAGGACTGCTGAGACTCCAAATAACTCTTGACAGGAAGCTTTGATGGTATGAGAGCTGAATTCGTGACTTATGAAGGGATGTGAAAGACAGACTTCCTACATACAATCTGCTTTGGAACTTTTCCAAAATGAGTGATACACTAGGAGGCTTTCTTCCCCTCTCTTTCAGTCATTTAATAGGAGTGGAATAAAGTTAAAATGAGATACTCTTATTCCCCACCTCCTCTTCCCCCACTTTTTTTTTTTTTAATTTTAACAGCACGGAGGACATACTTTTAAGCCACTGGCAGAAATCTATGAGCAACATGTTACAAAAGTAAATGAAGAAGTGGCAAAGCTTAGGAGAAGACTCATGGAATTGATCAGTTTGGTGCAAGAAGTGGTAAGAAATTTATCCAATATAACATTGTTTTGCTGTAGTGCAGCATTGTCAAAGGAGAACTGTAAAGTGGGAAATGGAAATAGTACACCATTTCACATGCTCAGGATGTTTTCAGTACCTGTTCAGAAGCTGTTGCTTCTTTGAAGGTAATTAGATTATCCCATAGAGAGACATTTTTACTTGTTAGTTATACTCTTTTTTTATACAATATAGAAAAATCAGCATATTCTCAATACTAGTTTTGTAGTTGCCACACAGAAAAAGAGGTGAGTTAGCTAGCAGGGAATTTTTGTTTTGGTGCGTGCTATTTAAAAGCTAGAGTGGTGCAGTCCTTTGAAATATGTTTTGTAAACACTTATGAAAGTGCAGTCTGGCATGATAAACAAGTATAAAAATGCTTTATTCTAATAAAGCTAATTTTCTTCTCTTTAGGAGAATAAACTACAATTATATTGGAGCATACAGGGTGGGCTGTAAAGCAGCTCACCAGTTAGAGATTTGAAGTTTGTGTACCTCCTTTTTCTTCCCCAGAGGGCTAAACGTGTTAGACATCCAAATATCAACATGGTCAGTTTTGGCAGTTTCAGTGGGAATTCCAACAATTCAGTACAGTTTCTTATGTTCTAGGAAGGATTATTTTTGTGTTCTGTCGAACGCTGTTGCATTTATTCTGTAGTCTTTGTGCAAATAAAATAAGTTTGGGGTTTTTTTTAAAAACAAGTTTTTGTATGGGTTTTTGTCTGCTATTGTTCAGGTAGTTGTTTGCCACATGCAATGGTAGGTTAGCTCTGCTTCAGCTCGCATGTGATGGTTACATCACCAGGTGGGCTACTTGGAAGTATTTGTAAAATGTTGAGAGGATCGCTGCCTTCACCTTCCAGGGTGAAGGGCATATTTTTTATCAAATTATTCTTGTTACCCAGAAGGTGACTTTTCTTTGCTGCTCAAGTTACAGACTGGCAGTTGTATTTACAAATTTTGATACTAAAGAATCCCCATATGACAAATCTCGATGTAATGAGAAAACGTTGCTCAACTTTACTGTTAACCTTTGGTCACCCACCAGAGGGCACACTTACGTGTTCAGTAAAAGGATATTTACAACTGGCAACAGGAATAGCTTGTAATACAGCTCATCTAAAAACTCATTCCTATTTTCTTATTCTAAACATGCAAGCTTCAGTAAAACCAGGATTATTTTTTTCCTCAAAGAAAAATAGGTCTGGAGGGAACTCAAGGGAGGCGTAGGTGTTTCTGGGATCTGAGCAAGTGGAGTCAACGTGTAAATGGGTGAAACGTGCAAAAGCGTGAAAGCTTTCTCACCATGCATTTTTTTTTTTTTCCTGAACCCTGTTTTAGGAGAGGAATGTGGAGGCAGTGCGTAGTGCGAAGGATGAACGAGTTCGGGAAATCAGGAATGCAGTGGAGATGATGATTGCCCGGTTAGACACTCAGCTGAAGAATAAGCTCATAACACTAATGGGTAGGTAATTTGCCTGATCTGTTATGAAAATGAACAGCATATTAACAACGTGTACATCTGTTGAGAAACTTTCTTGCCCTTAAACGCTTTATGGTATTAAGCAAGTTAACTGCTGACAGAAAACTACCTACAGCAAAGATTTTAGTGAGTTACGTAGTTCTAAGTTGTTAGATGTAACCTGGTTATGTTCTGTTAGAAATTCCTGTATAACAACTTGGAGAACATGTCCATCTAATTGGAAGATGTTTAGTACCTTTCACTTAAAATGTTTTTACACCGTTTGTGTTAGCTGAGAAGTCCCATCTTTATATATTACAAAGATGCCAGATTACACTCCTTTTAATATAATTTTTAAAAGCTAGACGTCTATATGACATGTCTGGTGAGCAACAGTTTGGACCCGTACATACAGGCAGCCGTGTCTGCATATGAAGAACATAGCATCTGGAACCAGAGCTGCTCATTTGGTTCCTGACACTTCTGCTGAGCAGGGACTGGTCACTTTAGCTCTCCTTTGGTGTAGCGGTGAGAAGACAGGTGGTACGCTTACAGGTATTGAAGCTTACAGAAGCAACACTACTAAAAATTAAGTGTAGCTTTCAATGAGAAGGACAGAATATTTCTCAGTTGGCTATAACTTTGTCCATGCTATGCTCAGCTAATTTTGCATCTGTCCTGTGTGCTTCCATTAGTGTAGTGCATAGGAGCACATACTAAAAGGTGACGGCATCTTGGCGTATTGGTCTCTTTAGACACTCTCAAAATGTTATACTTGTGACGTTAGTTTTGCAAGGTATACAACTAGTAGATCAAAGTTCACAGACAAATATATACAAGCTCAAGGGTCTGTGTGCTTGTCTCAGAAATAAAATTAAGGCAATAAAATAGCTGTGCTGAAGATGTATTTCTGGTGCTTGAAATCTTCACGCGCACCTAAGAAAACCTGAAATGCTCATGCTTGGAAAATATCCTTAACATTGATAATGCTTGGATTTATTCTTTTAGTTCATTTCCATTAAAACCAAAACAACATAATAAATGTATATTACCTGCATTTCAAGTTCCTCTAAAAATTCATGTAATTACTTTAAAATGTTTGCTTTAAATTAAATCCAGGATTCATACGTATTTTGTGCCTGTATTGAATACAGTTGTCAGTTGCAATATTTGGTTTAGTGTGTACTGATTAAAGATCAGTCTTAAAGCTGTAGTAGAGTGTCTTAAGGTTAACGTTTTGTCTGTGTAACACCTTTTTTCTAAGGACTGCCAAACATTCTTCAGGTATGTAATGTATGATGGAGACAAAGTCCTCATGATAGGAAACAGACAAATGCGACTTTTTTTTTTATTCTTTCTCCTCATGGTCTTCATGCCAATTGAAATGCACAAGCACATTTAAATGTTGTTTATTCTTTTTTATGAAGAAAACACAAACATCAAAGTCAAGAGAAATGGTGGCTTTTAGGAGAAAAGCGTCACCTAATATATGAGAGAGACTTGTCTGGATGAGAGCAAATTTGGTGAAGTCAAACCTGCTTTTTTGTCAAAAAAAAAAAAAAAAAAAAGCACCCCAAAACAACAAACCTGCTATTTCTGGGACACAAAGAATGTTTCATTACTGTCTTAACCTCAAGTGAGTTCTTCACTACAGCTCTAATTAAAAACGTAGGCTTGTTTTTAAAATGCTTTCTCAATCAACCTTGGTATATTTAGAAATCCTTTACCTTAGTAGCTTTTGGGGCAGTTTCCAGGTGTAAAAAAAAAAAAAAAAAGAAGGGGGGCACAAGTTCTTAAAATCCAGTGAGCATGTCTTTTTTTTAAACATGGCTTCCTTTATCTAAACAGGTCAAAAGACATCGCTTACTCAAGAAACTGAACTTCTGGAATCCCTGCTTCAAGAAGTGGAACATCAGGTGATTATGAAAAGAGCTGAAATGTTGTGTTATATAGATTTCCTCCTCAGTTGGTCTTTCTTTTTACTTATTTAATTTCTTTTTAAACTATTAATTGATGGACAGAGCTTGAGGGTATCTTTTCATTTAAGCGGCCCTACGTTGCACAATTTCTTCTTAAAAACAAGCATGTCTTCCAGAAATAATGAAAGGTGTTCTGTTGCTTGAAAAACGAGTACAGGGATTAATAGCAATATCGTGTAAAACTACAGTTATGTGTTTGTTTAAGGTAACTTAGCGTTTAGACTGTGTGGGTAGATTCTGTTAGTTCTGCTGCTGCCAACTGTGTATGAATAGTGGTGGCTATAAACGGAGAATAAACAAAACCGTCCTATTTCTTTTTGTGCTTTTAAGGGAAACTGAACTGGTTCTAGGTTTTTTTTTTTATTCCTGTCCACCTGTCTTTCCAAGAAGATGAAATGGTATCACTTTTTTCATCTTGCTTCTAGCTATGCAAGTTCAGCTTTTGTGAATGAAATATTCAAGTTCTGCAGAGCTTGATTGTACTTGCCCTGAAAAATTCTGAGGAAATGGAAGGGTTTTCTTCCTTCAAGCATTACTGTATCCAGTAATTATCTTTGAGCAGGGTTTGATGTTTTAGGTTGGGGATGGGGGCTAAGCTTCTTTGAGTGATGCCTCTTGAGCTGTGTTCCTTTTTCATTCCCTGCACTGCTTTTGACTCAGCAAGAATGCTAAGCTGGCTTTATCACAGCGATTATCATGTTCTCCTTGTTCATACCTATGACAGAATGTCTTAGTTGAATAATCGATGACATCAGGAGGATGAGAGCTCCTACATACCATGCATCAGCATGGTTTTTTGTCTGTTTGTTGAGAGCTTTCTGTGTATAGATCATTCAGAAATTACTTATGGTGCAGCCCAAATGAAGACCTTCTAAATCCTGAATAGCAGCGTGTATGCAACCGTGCAGATTGGCTGTTCTGCAGAAAAAAACACCACATTAAAATAATAAAAAATTGGTACTAGTGAAACATGACTACTCGTCCCTCTGAAATAGGAGGAAAAGCTTGCTAACTAAAAAAATTGTGAGAAGATGCAGACATCTGGCAACTGCGTATGTCTCTACTACTTAAAGTCATCATGTATGTATTTGTCAAGAGAAGCTTTGAATTTCCTATTCTTTCTGTGGAAGTAATAGAATTATTTGAAGAATTCATAGCAAAAATGTGACTTTAAAAATGTACTTATTAGTACAAGCCTGACAAAGTTTGAATGTAAGTCTAAGATTTGTTTTTCCAATGTTTAAAGTATAAATAAGCAGAGTAGATCTGTTTTCTTTACTAAAGAGGGTTAGAAAAATACAGTACTAGCTATTCAAGGAATGTGGAAGATTAGATTTTTTTTTTTTTCCGGATTTTGAAAAGACCTTTGTTATTACACTGGTTTTGTAGGATATCTCAAATGAAGTGGATTGAAGTGGGGTTTTTTTTGGCCTATTTAAGATTATATAGACTTTGTCTTGTTCAAATTTGGATGAATAAAAAAAGTAGAGCGCTTGGCAATACAGCAGTGAAGGAATGACTGAAATGTAAAAGAACTGTCTAATGTCACAGGAGCTTGTATCGCTGTGTTGTGATGTATTTGAGTAAATTATCCCAACGGCTAATTAAGCTTCCTCTCCAGATTGATTTACTTTGTTATTGTTGCCTAAACGCAGTAACAGATGTGATTTGGTATTAATCAGACATCTTCTATCTAAATTAACCTAAGTGAAGTACACAGTAGTTGCTGTAACTTTCATTGTAGAATTGCATGGAGTCTTAAATGTTCAGGGTTTCCCAAATGGGCTGCACAGGCTTTGGAGCGGGACAGAACTAGAATATCTATTTTAATTTCCTAACAGAAATTTTAGAACGCACGACCATCAGCTATCATAGGCAAATTCTTAGTCTTAAGAGCTGACAGTTTCAAGGGAAATAAAAACCAAACAAATAGGGGGGAGGGAAAAGTACACCCAAAACCTCCAGGCTTCATTTTACATTGCATTGGGGGTAATCTTTCTGAAGCTGTGATAGACATGCCATTTATTTGTTTAAAAACAAAAGTGGTCAAAACCTATGGTTTCTACTAGTGACACAAGTATTTTTTTCTTTCTTGTTTTTCCCCATATAGTTACGATCGTGCAGTAAGAGTGAGTTGATATCCAAAAGTTCAGAGATCCTGATGATGTTCCAGCAGGTTCATAGGAAACCTATGGCCTCGTTTGTCACTACTCCTGTCCCCCCAGACTTTACAAGGTAAGCATCGTATTTCCTTTCTCTTGTAGTTTGAACTTGAAAGCCATCTTATAAAGGTTTGTTTTGCTTGTTAAAAAATATTTAAAGTAACTTAGAGGAGACTATTTCTTCCCATTTTACTGTACCACTACATGGAGGAGGATGTTCCAGTGAGTCTGGGAGGTAGATGTTTTCTTGTGTGCATCAGCCTCTTATAAAACTAGGACAGGAGAGCACTGCTGTATTTTGACATGTGAATTTGAAAGAGTGGATAATAGGTGGTTGTTGGACGGGTTGCTGCAGAGGTGGTCCGATACCAGCCTCTAGCGAAGGGCAGTCATGCTTCTCCACTATAGGAGCAATGGGAATAGTAATCTGTGGGGTAACATGATTCTGTTAATTTCTGTGTTAAACTTGATCTCTCTGACTGAATTTGGGTCCGGGCTTATACACTGAAAATGGTAAACTGCTTAACTTGCTCCTCTTAGTAACCTACGCCGCAAGTAGGCTTTTCTGTTCCAGCAGGGCTTATTTTATGTCTGTAGTCCCTGCTGGGAGGTCAGGAAAGCGGGTTCCAGCTGACAACTTTTTTTCTCCTTTACACTTAGTTTACGGATTTGTCCTTTTTCTCTTATTATTGGGTCATTCAGTATATAATTGCTAGGCTCTCATGAGATGCCTGTGCAGGTCACCTTAGTTCTGAATATATAGCCAAAATCACTTCATAACACAATTCTTCATAAAGAGAATGCTGCTAGTGCTGGGTTCTGAGGAACTCTGTTGAGAGTTTAGGATAGCTGGCTGAAAAGCATGTCCACAAAATTGAAAGTAAGAGAAATTTTAGAAGAATTCCTCGAATAATTGTGTATTTACTAGCAAAAATCAGTTTGGCTTGCTTTTAAATGCAATCTCAAAACTATTCTCATGACACGTTTTCTGAAAAGAATAATTAAATGCCTCTCTGAGGAGAGTTTAAATCTGACTATTAATTTTCCAGTGGCAGTAAGGTATCTCCTGCTCTGAAACACAAACCGTTTAAGCTTTGTATTTTCAGCCATGCAATAGTTTCATCTTTTCTAGAACCACCAGAGTCTTACCTTAAAAATTCACCATATTAAGAGATTATTAGCCATCAGGTAAAAGGTAAAATCCTCTTAAATACTTTTGGTTGCTCTTCCTTTCATAACATAATTTTTTTGTGTGTGTGGTATTGCAGGGAGAGGCTTATAAATGGAACTTTCAGAAGGGCTGAAATAACCCCGTGTAGTCCTAGTGAATTTCAGTGGCTCTGGTGACCTAAACAATTTTAAATGCTTCTGAAGGTTCCAAAGTTGGGATTTTTAATGCCATGTTATTAAGCTCTAGTTTATTTAATTTTTCTGCCCCTCCTTAGTGAATTGGTTCCAGCCTATGACTCAACGACGTTTGTCTTGGAAAACTTCAGGTAAGAATGTATCTTAAATTACTGTGAATATTGTGAGTTGTCTTCTGTTTCTTCTGTACGTGAGCAGTATTCTTTAATAAAAACACCGCATAATCTCTACAGGAAACTGTTAGATATGAACTAAACTATAGGAATTCAATCAAAAATCTCTTGTTTACCAGGTTAACAACAATTAACCCTAGCTGAACTGTTAGCTAAAAAGATTTTTTTTTTCTGTGAAAACAGCAAGCTACTTATTTTTCCTTTTAAAAAAAGATTGAATAATTTTGCAAGGAATACGTATATTTGTATGGACACAACATTTTGCATGGGCCTCAATGCTGCTGCATGCTGTGTGCAGCAAGAAGGGTGGTTCTCAAGTGTAAGAGTGCGAGTGTATATACAGCTTACTGTTTCATGGAGGGTTTTGCTTTGTGCCAATAGCAAATGTTTTTTCTCCTTTTTCAATAGTACGTTGCGTCAGCGAGCAGATCCTGTTTACAGTCCACCTCTTCAAGTGTCAGGACTTTGCTGGAGGTTAAAAGTTTATCCAGTGAGTTATATTTTCAACTAGAGTTGTTATCCCATCCAAAATATATAACCAGCATTCATATGCTTCTCTTGTAAGGAAATCTCAGTTAGTCTCTTCTCGTGTTGTATACAAAAAGCTGTATGAAAAGAGCTTAATAAGGTTGCAGAGTGGATCATCAACCATTGGCGTATTCCCTCTCTGCCTCCAGTTAACCAGCACAAACATTCTCACTATAGTTAATCTGGTTAATTTAAAGGCAATTAAAAATGGGGTTTACAAATATGCCATAGGCACTTTTTAATAGGTATTTTTACCATTTTTGTCTGTCTGAGAGGTTTTTGCAGATGTTTCTTGCAGAATTGATGTATAGAATAACTTACCATATTTATGAATAATACTTATTTGGGAAGTTGGGAGCAGGAGAAGGTATTACTTGAAGGGGAATCTGTTTCACTGTGCATCCAGTTCTCCAATGCTGACACTAAAATGTGCGTATTGTACTAATGTCCCTTCAGTGGGCTGAATACTCAGATTTCAGAAACAGTGTCTTTGTCCACATTGGGATGTTAACCCACAAGGTATGATCTTTTTGCAGTCCACTAGTCTGGTCAGTGCTTCCAGAAAGCTCTGGCTGCTACTACGGCTGTGTTTGGAGAAATACATGTTTAGTGGCGGAGTACCATTTTATTTGTTAGTGATTTACATGGCATCTTCAGAGAACTGGATGGATCTGATAAGCTCACATACGCACAGAAATGTATTCTTGTGATGCAGAGGTGGACTTTTGTGTAAGTTTTGAGAGTATTGTAAATTCAGGATTGACTACATAAGGTGTGCTGACAGAAGACATTGAAATTTATTTTTTAAATGGTAAGTTGAAATGTTTCTTCAACCTAGAGGGTTCAAGTTGAGCCATTCTTCATCCTTGCTTAAGGTGAGTGTGATGGAGGTTTTGCCATGTTTTTTCTTGATTTCTGGTGATTCTAATATTCTTTCTCAGTTAACTGACCTAACTTTTTCATGTTGCATGTTTTTTCTAAAGAAATTGCTCTTCTTTCAAAAACTAAGTGGCTTTGAAATGCAGCTGTATGTAAAATATTTCAGAACTAATGTTTAACCTAAGCTGTTTTCATGTTGAGAATTTGAGAAGAATTGGACTGTAATAAATTGCTAAGTAGATTTTTATGAGATTTTTTGTGCTTTTTCTATACATTAAATAAATGTTTTTCTGATACATTGACAAGTGTTTGTTTAGTCAGTCTTCTGCTTAATTGAATGCCTAAAATTTTAATAGAGTAACTAAAGCTCTGTTTTGAGATTTATATCTGAGATACCAGTACTAGACTGCATATGTACTTCCAGATGCAAACTCTGTGTAGATTCAAGGTACAGTAAGCATTCTAGGTCATGGAAGACTAAAAATCGAAACTGTGGCATACGAAGTAGACTACTGCTACAAATTCTGTATCGATTGAAGCTGTTTTCTAAACTTCAAGGCTATATTGAGATGTTTTGTTTTTCTGGTTTTGGCTTTCTTTTTGTAATGTCTCTCTCAATTTTATTTTATTTCAAGGATGGCAATGGAGTAGTTCGGGGCTACTACCTGTCTGTGTTCTTGGAGCTGTCAGCTGGATTGCCAGAGACGTCCAAGTAAGCAAACCTGTAGTAAGAGCAGCTGTTTCGGTTGTTGTTGGTTTTTTTGTTTCTATTGGCAAAGCATCTGGAGGATGTTTGCAAAGAACGACCTCAAGTTCTGTAGCGTTGCTAGGGACTGATGCATACCCCTCTTGTAAAGAATAGTGAGGCTTCTGTTGTCCATTGGGCTTTGAATCGTAGCCAGAGAAAATATTTTAAAGTTGTTACTCAACGGCTTTCTCGAGATAAAAAGCAAGCTGGCAAAACAACCGATCAGAGTATCTGTCTACTAGTGTTCAATACTAGAGTTGGTTTACCACTCTACTCCCTGTTACTACTTTATTCCCCCCTGTACTCTTTATATAAGTGTTTGGTAAAATTTTAAGATGGGATCACCTCTTCAGCTGGGCATGCAAGCCTCCCAGGAAGTGCAGTTCTGTTAAACTTGACGCATCCAGCAATTCGGACATCTTTATTTTGGTATTAATAACCATGATCTTCCCCTGTGTAGGTATGAGTACCGTGTAGAAATGGTTCACCAGTCCACCAACGATCCCACCAAAAACATAATTCGAGAGTTTGCCTCTGATTTTGAAGTTGGAGAATGCTGGGGGTACAACAGATTCTTTCGTTTAGACTTGCTAGCCAACGAAGGGTATTTAAACAGGCAAAATGACACTGTGATCCTAAGGTAAGGAAGATAACTTAGTGGGGCTCCTTTCTGCTATCATTTCACAAAGTATCGCACCTGCTGCTGAAATAGGAAATAATTAGGTCGTTGAATTTAAAATAATTGTGACATGTTTTGTCATAAATAGATTTCACTGTCATAAGCTTTAAAGAAGAAAATGTGCTGAAGGGAGTTGTGGTAACTTTAAGTTTTCTTTGAGAAGTAGCTACACTTGACTCTAATAAGCCTGGGTTGGAGATCTGTAGCTAACTGAATTAAAGGAAAAGGGTGATTTCTCTCCCTCTTTAGAAACCGATTTAGTGAGCATAGGAGAACTTTGGGAATGAAGGAAGTCTGTAACATAAGAGAACTAATACTGGCAATGGAAATTGCAATGTTTTGACAAAATATAGAAGCTCTATCCATCTACTTCAAATTTTCTTAGTATAGTCCTACTCTTGCTCCTATTAAGTGCTTTGTAGTGCGTTAATCTTTTTGTGTGTTGGTTTGTGAAGATAACCACCTCTCATATAACTGCCTCTCCTACAAAAATCATACTGTTGCCATTCAGTGCATTCAGGATACTGAGTATAGAAGTACGTGTTGTCTGTCAAGTTTATTTCATCACTAGATTTCAGATTGTCTGATGTTCTCATGCAGGGCTTTTCGAACTGGGGTGGGGAGGAATGACAATGACCAAAAAAAAAAATAGCAACAACCAAAATTCCAACAAAAAATAAAACCCCTTTTGAAATGTTCCTTTGAAGGTTCCAAGTGCGCTCACCAACCTTCTTCCAAAAGTGCCGAGATCAACACTGGTACATTGCTCAATTGGAAGCAGCTCAGACAAGTTATATCCAACAAATAAATAACCTTAAAGAAGTAAGTGGGATGTAAAATAACCTTTCGCTGACCAGTAGTTACCTCTTTTAGGTTACAGTGTTCATGTTTTGACACTTGTGTGTGTTTGGGTTGTTATTGATAGCTTGATACTGGTGTTACTAAAATAGTATATATGCAAGTCCACAAACTTATTTGATGCTGCTGCTCCATTGTTGTCTTCTGTGTATACTTTTGTGTATCCTTCTAATATTTAAGAGGCTTGCGATTGAACTTTCCCGGACTCAGAAATCACGAGGCATTTCACCTCCAGACACTCATCTTAGTCCCCAGAATGATGATGGTCCAGAGACAAGATCAAAGAAATCTGGACAAAGCACTGAAGTACTACTTGAGAATGTTGCTGCTCCAGGATTAGTGCGAGATAGCAAGGAAGAGGAGGAAGAGAAGATCCAGCACGAAGACTTTAATGTAGGAATTGTCTTTTTTCCACCCTCTTTGTTTATGTGTAGCTTTTTTATGATAGGGTAGCAGTAGAAACATAAAACTAATTTACAATTCAGAAGTTCACTTTGTATCCTCTATGTGGAAATAGGAGATAACACACTCGAGAGCTAGCGGCGAGAGATGACACTACAGAGATATTCCAGAACAGAGCTAATAGATCCCACCACAAAAAAAGTTTCCAAGTTGCAGCTGAAAAATCCGGCTTCTCTGTTACCAGCTTTTATTGTGCTTTGAGACCCTCCAAACTCCTGTATGGTAGTGTGACACTCTGGCGAGAGAGAGTTTCTGTTCATAGCTTTTGGTGAATGCATCAAAGTACAACTGAAATGTTTCTTTATAAAAAGACTTGTTCTGTTTTTCCTGTAGCACGAGCTCTCTGATGGTGACCTGGATATAGATCTTGCTGGAGAGGATGAGGTGAACCACCTTGATGGTAGCAGCTCTTCAGCTAGTTCGACAGCAACTAGTAACACTGAAGAAAATGATATTGATGAAGAAACTATGTAAGTAACTTAAAATGCCTTTCAGATAGTCACCTTGTCTCCCAAGGTAATCATCCTAATTCTAGTGGAAACAGATTCGTTTGGTATATCACAGTTATGGGGGGGGGGGAATCCGGTGCAATGTGAGGGGCGTTTCCCATACTGGAAACAACATGAACATAATGATATCGTTAACGCTAAACATTGAATTTTCAGTCATCTAGTTCTTCTCTTTCTGATCTCTTTGTTTACTTTAGTGTTGTATTCTGTCTTTGACAGATGGTAGTTACTGTGAAGGTTCTTTCCCAAAACACTATCAAGAAATCCTGTTTTTACACTGTAATGAAAGAGAGGTTTGGTATTAGGAAGCGGTGTAGTAGTAGGAGAGTGATAATAAAGACATTTACTTAAACTGGAGAATTTAAGGTTCTTAACTGAGACAGTGTTAAATCCTAGAATCTTCATTAAAACATGAGAATGTGTTGTAACACATACAAATATAGAAGTTTGCAGGATCAGATTTTACAGTCTAGATAAGCGTGGTACTTTCGGACTCTTGGTTAGTGAGTCAGTCGTTTAAGTAACACACTCTGATTTGTTCAGTTTGTGTAGTTTGGAATGCAGAAAATACTTTTTACGGTGCTTCATGTTGTTTTCAAAGTATGTGCCATAACATTTAACAAGAGCTGACAGAAGCTAATAATTGTATTCTCCTTTTTCCACCCCAATCATTTCCTGAGGTCTGGAGAAAATGACGTGGAATATAGCAGTAATATGGAGTTGGAAGAGGGAGATCTCATGGAGGATGCAGCAGCTGCTGCTACTCCTGGGGCATCAGGTACGAAAAACAGCCGTCAGAATTCCCATATATGCGAAACACTGCTGGATTCCTTCCCGTTCTTCTTGGAACCAACACCAAGCTGCATATTCTGCAGGCATTTCTATTTTTGGAAATGCTGCGTCATGTGGTTTGTACTGATTGTTGCAGTGTAGAAGAAACATTTCATTGGTTCGATTAAAAAAAGGGAAGGGAATGTTCTGAATATGCTTGTTTAAAAGTGATATATAAGTTTGGAGGGAGGCTATTCTGCCTCTTTGAAACCCCTTCCATTCTGATGGAAAGTAGACTGACAAGAAATTTTTACTACTGTCTGTGTGGCCTCTGAATATGTGACATTCACTTTGGTTTTAGAGCACTGTAAAACCTGAAGTACATGGAGACAATCCTTACAAATCAAGCAGAAATATATTTTAAATGCAATAATGAGAAAGCACTCTAAGATCTCTTGCTGCCTAGAGATGATAATAGCCCAAACTTAGCCATACGTTAATAAGATTCTGAACGAAATACATGTATATTGAATATAAGTAGTTATTTATGGCAAAAATACCAGAAGTGGCAGTCACTGGAAGTGGTATTTATGCTGCTGTGGAACTTTGCTAGTGCTTGAAAGACAGAATTCCTTAACAGTCCTGCTTTTAGCTGCTGTTTCGAAACTTCTTGAAAATTCCTTGTAAGCGAGGAGATTGAGGGACATGTCCGTTTCCTTCTGAAAGGATAGCCTTAGAGTAGGAACACAGTGGCTGCAGAAACAGCATTTCTCTAGGAGCTTGTAGAAAGTAATTTTTAACAGCAGTTGGAAAAGCTGACATAAGCTCTTCACTTGAGCTCTTGCGTTTACCTGCTCGCGCTATTTTCCCATCTGACTGTTCAGAGTGTCACCCATCTGTGTTGGAAGGGAGTTCTACAGAACTGTACAACTTTTAATCTTTGCAGATCTAACTATTTTCTCTGAAGACTCTCTTCATCTTTTGAGTCCCTTGGCCACTATGTAATGGGAATATCATAGCACAGAGCAGAACTCAACTGAAGATTCCCCCACTCCCCTAATCCCCCCCCCTTCCCCCCCCCCCCGGTGCTCTTTGGCTTAAACTTTTAGTTAGGAGCATATCTGATTTGCTTTCAGAATCCATAAATCCATGAAGTAATTCTGATGTCTTGTTAACTTTCTTGGAATGTCTTCGTTCCTGATCTGCTTGTAGAACTCTTGTCTTTTTGTTTTCACAGGGAATAGTGCATCACTTGTGTCATGTATATGCACGCTCTTTCCCTGTAACTCTTCCTTAGGTACTAGCCATGGCTACAGCAGTGCAAGTGGAAGACCTTCAAGGCGGGGAGGAAGTGCCCTTGGCTCGACAGCCAGTAGCAGTTTACTAGATATAGATCCCTTAATTTTAATCCACTTGTTGGATCTAAAAGACAGAAATGGGATGGAGAACCTTTGGGGCCTTCAGCCGCGTCCACCTGCCTCTCTGCTGCAGAACAGAGGTAATTGTACATCCTGTGTCAGATGATTTAATGCCAACCTGGAAGTGTCTCTGAGAATGCAGTCCCAGAGTTAGAAGCAGATTTGAGGAGGGGAGGGGAAAAAGAGGGTGAGAGGCAGTCCTTTTCATGGATAGCTAACCCTCTGTGTCCTCATGGATGCTCATCAGTATGCTGCGCCTTACTGCCGCCTCTAACACATTCTTTGTCTTAATGGTTGACCTCAGCTTGAGAATGCTGGATGACTCAACTCAAACCAGAAGTGCGTATCGAGGAGGGTCTCTCGTCTTTTCGTGGGGGATGTGACTGAACTGGTTGGCTGGTTTGTGTAGCAACATTGTCGAGATACAGCTCATGCAGCTTCTTTGACTGCAACTGTGGGAGGTGAATGAAAGGCCCTTTTCTAGAAGGGGTTAGCACTGAAAGACAAAACAACACAAAACAGCTATCTGCTGAGGAAGCAGTTACACCTCTCATTTCACACAGTTTGTACACTTAGTGGCTGAGAGTACTAGGAGCACAGTGCATGCTAACAGGAAATAAATCCTGGAATAAAAAAGGCATTTAAAACAGAACTAGAAAAATGTGTGTGGTAGTAAGGCTGGAAAAGCACATGTAAGCACTTGTGGAAGAAAAATGGATCAAAATGTCAGGAGGGGAAAATAGTGATGGTATTTCAATAATTGAAGACTTGGAAGAGTATTTGTGGTTCAGTTGGGACCCTTCAACTCAAAACCACAATTAACCTCATGCACAGCAAAAGCAAGGTAGCTGGCAGCGCTGGCACCCATGGCTGTTACTGAAGGTTGCTTATTTCTCTTGTTTTGTTAGTGAAGAATTAAAATTAAATCAAACCTCAATAATACATTTATCATGATTAACACTTAATTGGAGCTAGCTGGCCCACTACTGCAACATCTTATTTCAGGTCATTTAGAAACAACCATTTGGTGACTTAATATAACAGAAGAGAAATAATTATGGTCCATTTGCTGCAAATAAATGCTTGCTTTTGCTGCAATGACATTGGTGGTTTAGATTCACAGAATCACAGGACCATTCTGTGATTCTGTGAATCTAAAAGCTAGCCCAAACTATTTGTTCCTTTGTGATTAGCTTTTTAAATGTAGTCAGATGAATTTTCAGCTGAATGTAATCCTTCTTTCCAAAAATGGAAGTCATTTCTGTAAGTACAAAAAGGGGAGGCAGCACATTGAACTGTAATTCTCAGCTCTGTTTTGCCTGGAAAAAGGCCTAGACAGGCTGTTACGAGAGGGCATTGCGCTTTGTGCTGCGCTACTCGAGCAAGGTTAAGCTCCCCTCTGTTGTGTTGAATGGCTTTCTGGTCTTCTTCAGCTACTGGCTACACAGTTGAAATTACCTGTTTTGCTGAAGTTCCCTTAAGGTTTGACTGTTCCCAGAGCTTATTCAAGTCAGTCAACCAAGAGAAAGCCACTGTTACATTTGGAGTTTACCAGACTTCACCTCCTAAGGTGAAGGTTTCTAAGAGCCACTTGCCTTTATTGTTTTGAACAGCTGAATTTGCAGTGAAGCGCTTATAGAATTTATAATGCTTCAAATAGACGTCAAAGTTGATCTAATTCTGGCTGAGCAGCGCGTAGGCTTACTCAGGTATTAGCTCCTCAACCTGATCTTCTGGTGTTAAATACTTAAGGGAATTCCTTCCCTAGTTTCAGGTTTCTTTGGGTTCTATACGTTAACGTGATGTGTTGGTGGTATGAGAATCTTGTATGCACACTCAACAAATTTTATAAAAACATGTAACAAATTTGGCATAAACTGGCAACCAGTCTTGTGAACTCAAGCTGGTCTGGCAATATAGAGTAGTAGCTCTGTTGTCGTCAGAATTCATGCAGCAGTACTGGGAACCGTGCTTCTTCCAGGGAGAAAGTTTCGGGGCCTTCTTCCATGCCAGGCAGAGAATGATGAGCTGCTGTCCCAGTAGCTGTGCAGTGCTGGCAGCCGCAATATTACGGTGCCATACCAACACAGAAGAATATCTCTCCCTTATTTTTATAGCAGGGCAAAAGGTAGAATTCTTCCAGCTGTTAAAAAAGATGTCTATTTTTATTTGAGAACAGTTTTACTTACCCGTTGCGTTCTTTAACTTTTCCTTTGGTAAAAGCGTCATCCTATTCTCTGAAAGATCGAGATCAGCGGAGACACCAGGCAATGTGGCGTGTGCCACCTGACTTGAAGATGCTGAAAAGACTTAAAACGCAGATGGCTGAAGTTCGAAGCAAAATGTCCGATGTAAAAAACCAACTATCAGAAGTGAGAAGCAGCAATGCTGGCGCATGTGATGGACAACCCAGCTTCTTCTCAATTGAGCAAGGCGCTTTAGCTGCCTGTGGAACGGAAAGCTGCAGCAAGCTGCAAGAAATAGGAATGGAACTACTGACAAAGTCTTCAGTTACCAGTTGCTACATAAGGAATTGTAAGTGCATAGGAAAAGGGGATTTAAATGTCACTTGCAGATGTCCATTGAATAGGTGGTTTATATATCTGCAAATAGACCTTTTGTAGTTACTCATACTCAAGTTCAGCTGTAAGAATCCAGAAACGCAAAACCTGCACTGCCTTTTAATAAGTAAAAGTTACTGAAGCTGGTTTCAGCCCTTCTCGGTAAAAGCACCAAAACTTTTGCTTCACAACCAGTAACGCACCTAATGCAGTGAGAATGTTCTGAAGTTTAATCCAGAATCGAACTGATCTGAGCTGAAGGTCACTCCTTGTTGACTGCCGCTCTGCGTCTGGCCCATCTATGGACTTGAGGATGTTTCATGATGCTTGTCAGGGAACAAAATTAGAAAATTCCAGACTCGATATACTTTAGTAACTTGAAATCTCGCTAAAATTCAAGTAAGCCAAGGTTCTCTCTGGAGAGACACTGCCTTTTGAAGGTGACCTCTTTCAAAGAGGTGCCTGTCGTCTATGTGTCTGTTCAGGTACTATCTCTAGGTCCTGCTGGCAGCACTGGTAAGCCAGTGTGGAATCTCTTGGATATCAACATGAAGGCTGTGCAAGTGCTTTGTTGCTTATGATCCTGAATAAAAGCACTGATTGATAATCCTCTCTCACTTCCCTGTTGCCTGGGAGAGATGATTTTCCAGCTTTCTGGGTTTTGATTCAAGTTACTGCTTGCATTTTGGAGTCAAGATGAGTAAGAAATATATTACAGACATGAGTGTACTAAAGAACTAGTAGAATTCCTTTCCATCCCTTTCAATACTGACCTGCAAAATGGAGCTTTTGCAACTCCAGCAAAGGTCTGGGTTGCATTTCATCATTCCCACGGAGCAGAGAATTTCTTCTCTGATGGTGGACAGTAAGAGAAGGAGTTGTGTTCAGGTTTGGAGCCCTGAATTAGTGCCATCAATAAGCCATGGAAGGATCAAGCCACTTCATTGGAAGTGCTGGTTTTGGCGTGTTGTGTGCTTTGAACATCACCTCTTTCCTTAGCAAATGCCTCATCCCTCAAAGGTTACTAAGGCACTGGGCAGTCACTTGATTCTGCATCGGAACGAGAGGAACAGGCATATGGTACTCTGTAAAACAGGAGCAATGTTCTGACTTGTGTTGAAACCTCCAGTCCCTGCCTTTATGGGGTGTGGTGACAGCAGAACTTGGCGTTTTGCTGTTCCAGTTACTACTCCGCCATTCCTCTGCCGAGAGGAGTTTCTGTAGCAGGATCCACACTGAGACGCTCAGAGAATGGTTAGTTTAGGAAGTGGTGAACAGTGTGAGTCCCATAACTGCCTTTCACTCCTGCTTTCGAGGGTCTTTGTTACATTGGGCTTTGAATTTAAGAGCTGAAGGGATGCTTTTGGCTATGCTTGTCCCTTATACTTTCATGGTGACTGAAGGAATCTAGATGATGGCTTTCTGAAGGATGCATAAGGCAAGTGAACGTTACTTGTAGTCTTGGCTGCATCCATAGTTAGTTAAGCTTCCCTCTAGCCCAGGCCTTTAACAGGAAGGGTGTGGAAGGAGTTTTATGTAGGATTGGGAGTTAACGAGCAATGAGCATAATGTGGAGCTTAACTTCACTTAAAACAAGCATAAAGACAGAATACTGCAGCAGTTTGACTGAACACTTGTCACATCTTGAAATATTTTTGCAGCTGCAAGTAAGAAAAGTAATTCACCCAAACCTATTCGTTCTGGAGCAGCAGGTAGTCTGTCTTTACGGAGAGCTATGGACTGTGGGGACACTAATCTTCGTTTAAAGGGAGACGGTCAAACTTCTGAAGGTAAACAAGGTCATCTTTTGTGGTGTGATGTGGTGCATGTTAGCATCTGTTGTACAAAAGCGTTTCAAGAAGTCTTTCACTTGGCAACTAAAATTTCAGAGAAACTTTACTGGATCCTTTCTCAAATCTAGTTAAGGTTATTGATCTGCTGTGAAACAGTGCCACTCCGTTGACTTATTGGAGCGTAAATGTGTATTACATGTTACTTCTGGTCTCTCTGAAGATGTTTCAAGAGCTAACTTTATAATGAAAATCATAGATCAAAATGTACTGACGCCGGCTTAAATTGTGATTTGACTTAAAGGGAGTTCAAGGAAACTGGAGACACACGATGAAAGAATTGTATGAAGAGTTGCTGCTCCTGAGTTTTACAATGCCCTTCCTTAAGGGTACTGAAACACAATACCTAACACAGGAATCAGTATTTTGCCCCTGTCAAGTGTTCAGAGAAGGAATGGGATATGACAATTGTTTTCCTATAATGCTAAATAGATGGAGAAGGCTTGGGTGAGAAACTGGAAAATTACCCTTGTCCAAGACTAGAAAGGCTGCCTTACTGCAGCCAAACGCCGTTGCGTCTATCACCGGGAAAAATGACAGTGACAAGTGTGTCTGTGTTACTAGAAGATATGTGGAAGATAAGTTTTAACTACACAATATGGAGGGGGATTAATCTGTACAGGTTAATGAATTACTTTGCCCGAGTCTCCCATCAGAAATAGCAGCTGAAACAGCAGCTTTGTGTGTTTGGGGAGTGGGTGCTGTGTGTTGCCCGTACATTGATTTGGAAATGCCAGGCGTTAAGAGTGAGGGTGGGGAATGTGCACTTGTGCATCCACGTGTTTGGAACCAAACCAGTGACATGAAAACAACCAGACGTTGAGTCTTTTGAAATAAGGCTGGATGTGCTTTGAGTTTCTCTCCCTCTTTTCTCAGGTGGCGTAGGGAATTCAAAGTTGAGCAGTCGGCATCACTCTCCCAGGCCCCTGGCGAGCAGCAACGCTTCGGAGGTGCTGCCAAAGCCAGAGGAGAGACCTTGTGAAGGTTCAGACTCCGATGTGGGAGTTTCTGGCTTAAATGGCTTAGCTGCTGTAGAGAAGACCAGAAAAGTTGGTGCTCTAGGGTAAGGATTTTATTCTTTTTCCCTCTTGTTATCTCCTCCCCCACCTTCCCTTGATCTGTAAAGGAAAAATACCAATCTACTACAACCAGGTGCTTGTAGCATGGAAGTGAAATTACTTTGAAGTTTACTTGGTTGTTGCTGTTCCCTCTGGATATCAATTTTTGGGTTTCTAACTAGGTTACAAGTCATCTTTTCTTTTTTATTTTTTCTTTTGTTTTGATCAGCTGTGGATGTAGTCTGAAACTTCTATTTGAAAGGCAGGCCCGGTTTGCTCTCCCACTATTCCTTGCAAAATAGCCTCTAACTGAAAGTTATCACTTTTGATTTTCTCATTTACAATATTTTTTTTTCACCGTGACTCCACTTTTCAGCAATTTCATAATAACTCCCTGTTGGCTAGCTAAGCTAATGCAATGGAGTACTCAGTTGTTTGGGCTTTTTCTAAATAGCAAGAGTCGCCATTTTTGGAAAATACTCATAATAAACTTTTCCAGGTTTATTTTTTTAAGATTTTAAATATTTCTAAATCAATCAAAGCTGGAAGTTTGTAGATATGCAAGAGACTTAAACAATGAGTAAAACTAGATGTGGCACTAAAATGACTTGTTTCCTTAGCTGGATTAAAGCTGAATTTCTAACATGGGGTTTTTTGTCTCCTAAATTCTTTCTCAAGATCAAATTCTAAAGGATGTCGTACAGAAGGAGCACAGTCAGGTGGTCTGGAAAATAACTCTGAAACTGGTGAACTGCAGGGTATGCTTTCTGAAGGTGCTTCTGCTGGGCCAGAAGAAGGTAAATCAGATGTTGTAAGGGCAAAGCAGAGTGACAACACTCCAGTCTATGATGATCCATTTCTGTAATGGAAATAGCTTGAAGGGGGGGAAACCAAAAAAAAAAAAAAAAAAAAAAAAAAACCAAACCAAACTGTTTTCATGGCTGTTGAACTTTGCTGTAACATTTGGTGGCTGTAGTATAAGTCTGAATGAGGAGAGAACATCTCTGTGTCGCTGCTGTCCATGGCTTCTCTTTTCATGATGGCACGGTGCAGCAGGAATGTGAGGACCCGGCGGGCAATGTTAGATGGTGCCGTCCATTTCTCTGGACGGACTACGGGTTGCCTTTTGTACCTCTTGATATGTCTTCAGGTCTCCGCTTTGGCATTCAGTTGCATGGCCTTGAAAATAATTTCTTATCTAATTAAAATAGTAGCCAGTGACCTTGGCTTTTAAGTTTTCTGCCTTCAGGGACAGAGCACATTGGTAACTAGCTCCACGTCCGCACTAGAATCTCTCCAACACTTCATTCCTGTTGAGTGTTGTGGTACGTAACCCAGTTTCCTTAGAGACGTGGAGGAAACTTTTCCCCCTCCCTTCCTGCATCCTTTCCATGCTGGAAAAAAAAATATTATTGCCTTTTTTTTTTTTTTCTGAAAGTCCACGTAGAAGAGTTTTTCTTATCTTGCTAAAACTCTCCTGCCTTCCACCCCTGCACTAATTTGAATTTCAATGACTGAATTGTAGCGCAAAGCCTATATTAAGGTGCCAGCATCCATCTCTATCTGCAGTGTGCAATATTGTGTAGGAGTTGGCATTTACAGAAGGTCTCTCAGTGACAAAACTGAATTTCTGCTCTTAGTCACTACAGCGTGATCGTGATGCGCTCCCGCAGTTCTCCTATTATAGCAGAGAGGCTAATAGGAAAATGTTTTAAAAACTGAAATACTTCATTGTTAAAAAAACCCTAGGAAACATATTACAATTTTTTCCCTTTCAGAGGAAAAACTACAGTAAAGTTGGCACCTCACTTAACTACTTGCTTTTTCTTAGCAATATCAGCTCTTAAGAAGTAAAAGATCAGAGCAAACTCCTTTTGTCACCTACGAAACTGTGCAAAAGGTGGAGTTTTGACTGCTGTCAACGCGGGCTCAAGGTCTGGCAAAACAAAAGAAGCCACCTTGATTATCAACAGCTATGGTTCTTTTTTGTAGGAAAAGCATGGGTTTTGTGTGCGAGACTTGAATAGAGTGTTGCTGCTTGAAGGGTCTGGTAGGTACATCTGCTCCACAGGTATACTGAACTGTATAAAAAAGCAACCTTTATTTTCTGTCCTAATTGTAGAGGTAGAGTGAGCAGCTGGCGGGGGAGTGCAGCTCAGACAGGAAGGAGCTGGGGACACCTGAGTCTGCGCTCAGCTGGTGACATGTTGGAACTGCTCCTCTTGAGCTGAGCTGCACAGCAAAATGAGGCGGTTCCCAAAGCCGGTACCCATTGTTCTGTCAAATTCCTTAGTGCTTCAGTAAATACATGTAGCTCTGAACGTGCTCCTCCTCTCCTGTTCTCCTCCCAGCTCTTGGTATTTGACATTGGTAACTCTTACGTGTGAAAAAGTTGAATGCTGCAGCTACATAGGTCTTACTGCTATCATTTTTGCCTTGTGGTTTTTGGTTTTTTGGGTTTTTTTGCAGCTGGGGTGTGTCAGAAGCATGTCCTTCATCTCCTACCAGGAATGAGCAGTGACAGTGACATTGAATGTGACACAGAAAACGAAGAGCAGGAGGATGCCACCTCTACCTCGGAGGGGTTTAACCACGCCTTCTCTGTCCAGTCCTCAAGCGAAGGTAGAGCGGACAGTGTGAGCCCGTCTGCCCCGTCCCTCCCGCGCACATCCCTCAGCCCCGGTGACACGGGGCGCTGCGAAAGCACAGGTCACTGATGGTGCTGTAGAGGCATTAAAGCTCAAGAGAGCGCCAGTAAGATTTGGAACTCCTCTCTTGGGATCCTAATTAAAACCAGATCAAAACAGGAGAGGGGAACTCTTTCTAGCCTTGAGAAGTCAGTTTAGGTGGGTCTCCGGGGGCAGCATTGGAAAAGCCATAGCTCTAGTTCTGCGTTGGAACTCTCTGCGTTCCTGAGTCGCCACTGTAAGTGGGCTAATTTCAGGGAGGCAACCACTGCCTTACACATGGATTTACATCTTAATTGGCAGGAATGTGCTTTGAGCATGTCAGTGGAGTTTCAAAAGCTCATATTTCTTTGAAAAGCTTTAACCTTCTGATCAAATTAAAAGCTGTGGGGTGACAGCTGACGCGAGGTGAAGTTGACTTTTGGCCTGAATAAGCATCCGACACGGCATTAGCAGCACGGCCTAACGACTCGGCTCGGTAATTGGAGTTTGCTGCTTTGCTGTGTGTCTGCAGCAGGCACTAAAACCTCGCAACTCATCAGAAGAATCAAAACATCGCTCCTATCTGTGTTTGACTCGGAGGTAGCCTAAATTTAAAACCCTATGGCAGCCTTAACGGCCGAGCACATCGTGTACCAGTGTGTTAGGGATGAAGTACAACACAGAGGGCCTCGCAGTGATGGAACGCTAACTCGCTGTGTTCCCATTGCTCATCCCATAAAGGTTACTGGGTTTGTGTGCGTTTGTTTTCAGCCTCAGAGCGGTGCTCGATGTTCCCGGAGGGTGATCAAGTTGGTCCTGATGATCTCAGCTTTGTTACTGGAGAAGACGGCACCAGGTAATTGTAACTGCTTGCCGCAGCTGGGCTGTGGGGTGGCTGTAGCCCTGGGGATGCACCTTTCCCATACCGTTCCTCGAGCCGCAGAGATTAGAGACAACGTTCATCATACTGTGAGTAGATGGGTGGGTGTTTGTACGGTCTAACAGCAGATGGGTGAGCCCCTAGTCTGCTTCTGGGGGGCTGCTCTGCCTCCCCAGCGCCATGTGGCTACCGACATCTTTAATGCAGTCTTTAGAAATGACTCGGTGCTGAGGGGCGGCTGGCTGAGTTTTGCATGCTTGTGTTGCATTTAAGTATCTGGCATAAAATTTCAGCTCTTAAGATTGTGTTTGCTTGAAGCCTTAAACTGTCCCAGCATGAGGGTTTTCGGTGACAACTGACTTTCTTTGGAGCAGATAGAGAATGGGGCCTGGAGACCTGCTGGCTCGTGTCCCTGGGAAGAGGCGCGTTTATTCACTGGAGCTTAGTCCGAGGCTGCTGTTCCTGGCTGTGTGCACACTCCATTCTCTCAAATACCCTTGTGTGGTTCTTCTGCAGTCGTCTTAAACCTGTTACTGGGGTAAAATGACCTTTGAAGGCCTTACCCTAAAGGTTGCATTCCTGCTGGCTCTGCCAGCTTCAGATGCTCAGAAAAAAAAAATGTCCAAAAGGTGCTGGAGCCCTGTTTGAGGCTGTGTCCTCTTGTGTCGTTGTGATAACAGCGACTGTGTGAATGTCCCCATTTTAAATGGTGTGAACCGATTGTCTGAGACTGCTGAATCCTCCAGCCATGGTGGAGCGAGAGTTGGGGTGAAGTAGCTGGCGCAGAAGGTGTTTTCCTCAGTCTGTGGTGTGGACCAACTGAACACATTGCCAAACTCTTTGCCACTGTGCGTTGCATTTTGAGCTGCTAAACTACTTGTGAAGCTATGATGAAAGCTGAATACCTGGTTAGTGACAAAGCATGAGTAACTGTAAGCGGTAGTTGTCCTTGTCTCAGCTGGCTCTACTGACATTTGTTTCTGTTTGAATGTTCCACAGTATAAGTGCTGTACAACTCATAGTTTAAAACTGTTTGCACTTTGTTAATAAAATGAATGTTGAACTCTGCTGTGAAGTTTTAGATGTTTGTGTGTAAATAAGAAGGCTGTCGGGGTCAGCAGGACACGGCTGCCACGCTGGACTTGCTCTTTAGTACTGCGTTGCTGTAGCACCTGACTGCTCATAGAAGAACCTTTTTCCTGCCATACACCTGTCACTTTTTTCCTGAATTATTCCATGAAAAGTGCTTGAATCCATTTGGGATTTTTAAAGCTATGTTGTTAGGAGCCAGACCAAATGCTTAAATCTCATATATTCAACTTGGAATTGAGGAGGATCCTCAGTTTTTACCCATCACTTGGTTTTGTATTTCTCAGCTGGAGGAAGGAGGTGTGCCTCTGAGCTGCCTGGGTGCAGATGTTCCAGCTGCTGAGCACTGAAGGGGGCCTGTGACGAGCTGCACACTATGGTAGTGCGTTGTGAGTGTTTACTGTTGTACAGGGCTGCATGTTGCTTATTATACACAGCTCAATTAGCAGTAATCACAGAGCTCTGCCTCTTCAACACGCGCAGCTGCTTTACTCTTAATAAGAGGCCCGAGCTGAAGGGAATTATTTTGATTAGCCACATGCTCTGTGCTGGAGTTACTGCCCAACCTTTGCGGGGACAGGAAAGGAGCCGGTACCATCATGCGTTGCTCACTGTATGATGAGCCGACTTCCACATAGCTGGTTTTTAAACAAGAGGTGGGGAAACAGGCTTGGAAGACTTATTCAGCTAATGAACTTACACCGCCCCTTCCCTTTCTGGCTGTAAACTGGAGCGGGGCTCGATGGGCCCTGGGTAACTGCACGGGTACCACACGAGACCGTGCTGAGCAGTTGTTTTCTGTTACACATCACACAAAGGAAATGTTCTTCCACCACAGCATGACACTGCATTCAGATGTCAGGTGCCTTGTTTGTTAGCTCTTAAATAAACAGACTATGTGAAGTGTGGTTTTAATTACTGTTTTATTAAGATATTGGTAAAACTTCAACAGTTTTTCTGTATAAACAGCTTTCATAAATAAAATATGGATGACTAATACATGGTTATAACTAAAGTCGTATGTGAACTGGAGAACAAGATTGTAAATGGAAAGTCCCACCACAGTTGAAGGGTTAGCTTTAATTTATTCACTTCATAAAGAACACGTTAGTTTCATGAACAAGATAATACAGACAGGTCAACAGGAGCACCCAGTGCAGCGACTGACACCACACCTGGCACCTGCACAAGTACTCGTGCAGGAGATCTCAGCCAGCTTCCCCTGTTCTTGTTCCAAGATGTCTTCTAGAGTGAAGGAGAGAAAAAAACCCTAACGAAACGCAGTCGCGACATAAAATAGTTGTACTAGACCCTAATAGGTGGGGGTTATTTTTGCTTTCGCTTTAATGCTGGCCAGTATAGTGCCATCGCCTGAGCAGCGAGGGCTGGAAAAGGATATGAGTATCTAAGTCAGAGGTTGTGTTAATGCTTCGTTATTAGTTATTGCACGTGATACAAGGGTAGAAAGTTTTGTTCCTGTTGCAAAGAGGCTATGAATTAAAGAAAGATTGCCCTAAATTACAGGCATGACCAAAGCTGCAGTATCCCCTTCGATGGCTTTGTTTATGTGACTAGTGCCGAGTGGATAAATTGTGCTAAAACGGCCCCTAATTTAGACCAATCTTTCTCATTTTTTGTCCCACAGAACATTGCCAGGGTCGGGAGGATTTAGTGAGGAGATCTGAACTACAGCAGCCATGTCTATAAACACAGAACTTGTTATGCCTCATCGTATCTGCCCATAGGACAACGCATTTCTCACTGACACACAGTGTTCCAAAAACAGAGCGGAGTTTCTATGACGATGTACCACTATAAATGTGGCGTAAGTTAAAGTCTGCTTTGACATTGTCCTTCAGCGTTACAATGCAATTGAAATCAAATACTGAATGGTTTTAACTTGCAAGGACAATTGATGGCACTTCTAGGTAAAGAAAAGTTATATACATGCGTTTCCACCCACCTTTAGTGCAAATCGAAATGGGTTAACAGCTCCCTGGTCTGGTGCTATACTGCTCTCTGCGACGCAGACAGTCCTCAGAGTTGCACATTTAAGAAGTGTACACAGGAAACTACCAGAGTGGGGACTGAGTGAATCCCACTGGTACTCACAGTGAAGAGCTTACGAGCAAGTTTTGAGCAGCTTCAGACGAACCGCCTGCAGCCCCTTTCTCAAAACCAACACGATTTCAAAAAATAAAATAAAATAATGTTTTCGCTACCTACCTCCTAGTTCTGCAAACACGGTTAACACGTGAACTGAAACTGATGCGGGTTGTGTTAACGCGGAAAAGGGATACTTCAGCTCTTTATTGGAAAGATTCGTTATACAAATTTCACCACCACTAAGATACACAATAAAAATACAAAACACAGGTCACAGACTGAATCTCAGTATCAACAGTTAATAAATACAATTAGATACTTTTATATTAGCCTAATATTTTTACATTGTCACCAGATAGACAATCAAAGTACGAGATACAGAACACTTAGATACCATCAGAGAGGGATTATTGCTTACGTTAGCAAGCAGCAAATAAGGGCACAGGATTTTGAACTGAAGAGAACTACTTCCTATCACCAGTGGCATTAAGAGAAAACACTGCATTTCACAAAGCACTGCTTTTTTGTCTAGTGTGTAGAATCAAGAGCAGCATATATCAGACCAATAACCACTACTTTTAATAGCATAGAACTTTAAAGGACTTACCTTACAAATGGTTCCTATCTACTCTATAAATATGCATTTAGTGAAGAAATGAACACTTGCTATATCTATACAATGTTTTTACCTGACCACACTGGAACTATGATGGTAGATTTTTTTTCTCCTAGCGAGATACATGGTATGAGTCGCAGAATTATCATTTATGAATCCACACCTAAAAAGCTAGATCCTTCCCAAAACAGCACACATGCAGTCCAGTGCTCTTCAACTGCTTCTGCAGGCTGGGAAGAAGTTTATCATCCATAACGGCTTTTCATTCTAATTTACTCACACAAAGAATTGCACTTACACCACCTCTCTCTCCGAAGCACGGCAGCCAGCTATAAGATGGACTTTTGATGCGTCATTATTACTGTGAATAATTTAAAACAAAGGCACCGCAGAGATGCCCCCGAGTTGCATATTTTACCATTTCATGGTTTCTCAAATTTCCTCAGTTAATCTGACTTGGAACATATGCTGCAGCTGAAGAGAAGGTTGACAACAGCTAAGGCTTAGTAAGATGACAGATAAGAGCCAATGATCCCATAAGATTAACAAAAAGTCTGAAAAAGATCAAAGGAATCTAAAGCCACACTCCAGCTCCTGGTTACTCACGAAGCCTTTTGCTGTTCATCAGATTGCTTTTAAAATAGTGCATCAAAGACAGAAGCAGCGGAAATTGGCAGAATTCAAACCTTGCCATCTCGTCGTGTTGAATAATCTCCTGGCTACTTAATATTAAAATACTTTGCAAATTCTAGCTAAATACTAATACTGTTATTAAGTTGTTACTGCTAAAATGATATGAATTGTACAATAAGCGCCTATGAAGACTTACTTTATTCATACTCTTACAAATGTCTTATTGTAACAAATAATAGTAACAGGATGCGTATTTAGTGGAGCTGACGGGAATTGTCTGCTTACTTACGTTCCAATTAACCGCTCCCCTGCGGGTCTAACATCGCCCCGGGAGTAGGGAAGAGCTGGTGGGAACTGTTTGCTTCCCAGTTTGAGCAACAATGCTCCACTTATGAAAACAGGGGCAAGTGACTTTCCTCACTTCCCTTTCTGAACCCAGGTTTAACCGAAGCAGAGCTCTGGCTCGTTAGTGAATTCTACCCTCTCCGCTAAACCCCACGCGCAGCCCCTGCTCATCTGCATCCACGGCATTTCCGTTGGCTTTGGATTGCGCCGGCAGCCCGGCATCAGCTCCTACGCATGCTGGAAAACACCAAATTGCAGCCGTAGTGCTCCTTGTAGACACAGCATCCTACTACCATCCTCCATGCTGCAACTTGATATTAAATTATGCCTTTGCCATCTAGAAATCATTACCGAAACCAAACAGCTCATCAAATTGCTCATTATCTCTCGCAAGCAGTTCTCTGGTTTGACTGGTTGAGTGACAGCGGTATTGTACTGAACATCTCCACAGATTGGTTTCTTTTAAGACCTGAGATGAAGTTACGATGGAAAGAGGTTGGCTCAAAGCGTTAAGCACAATCATGTTCGATTAAAACTAATTGAGAAGAGTTTCCTACACTGACAAATGAGAGAAATGCCACTAAAAGCACCAGAAAGATACGAAATTCCCTACACTGCACCTCTAGCCATAGGAAATCATTTTTTAAAAACTACAAAAAACAGTTTTCTTCATATTCCACATTTTATGTTACATGAAAAAAAACAGGTAAATTATGAGTCTGTACCTCAATTGGAGTCTGAGAACAGAGCAGCAGGAGCTCGGTTTGTCCATTCCTAAGTTACCTGGTAAAACCCTGTATGGCTTTTAGTCGTCTACCTGCAAAAGTGGATGTAATTTTCTAATTCATCTTAATGCTCGCCTGAAATAAACAGAAAGCAGAACACAAAAAAAAAAACCCACACCTTGACTTCTATGGAAACTTCCCCCCCCCCCCCGCTAAAAAAAATTGGCGGTTCTAAACCAGAATCTTTCTGTACATATTGCTCCGCAGACGTACCTCAGGCAGGTTCAGCTTTCTGTGTTGTTACAGACTGTTCCCTAACCGCGTCTGTTCACGTGAACCGGCTGTTTGGCTTTCACTAGTGAATGTGGCTAGATACTCGTGTGTGCGGGTGGCCGGGTGGCTGTGGCATTGCTCGGGGTGGCACCACCAGCAAACTTCATTGAGACTGAAACAACTACATTTGTTAATTCCTAGATCTATTTACACATGGTTTGAGCTTTGCAGGGGACTGGAGTACAGTTCTGAAATGCCCACCTTTTTTCGCTTTCTGATGATGCCAGTTTTATTTTGGGAATGTCTATTTTGGGAGTCTGACGGGGGAACACGAGGGAGATGATGGTTACATTTTACAGCATTGATGAAGGTATGAATCTGGTATACAATTACTTTGCCTTCGCATCAAAAACATGCTCTCGCCGTAAGCGCTATGACTAGCCAGCCTCCACCACGGGGAGTGTCTTACCGACAACCTCGTGCTACCGCGGCCCCGGACAGGTAAGGACAGACTCGTCCCTTCTATATGGGAAGGCTCACGAGCCACGAGCGGCGTGTGAAACTTTGGTTTGAGCCTGGCTCCTCGTCGCCTCTTGCCGCTACAGAGCCGAAAGTGAAAGAATGCAGCTCGTTTTCCCAGGGATTTGAACAGTTCATCTTCCAGCCCAAAGAAGATGGGGGATAAACCCTTCACCCTGTAGATGCTCTGCCCTGCAGCACCCAGACTAAGAGGAGCGTTGTACTCCCTGGGATCGCTCTGTCCACAGATCGACGACGTGGTACGCTCTGGTGATTCATTCTTCACTGTTAAGCCGTTGATCAAATTCGCACTCTTTGGTATGCCGGGACTAAACGCTTGAATTGGTGGCGGACATTTGGCACTCTGAGGTGTACTAGTTTCTGTTTTTGTCAGGTCTAAATAGCCTTGATCATCAAACAGGTTAACGCCGGACCCTATGCTTAAGCTAGTTCTGTCGGTGAAGGAATCCACTCGTCCATCATAGCCGAGGTCTGCAGGTGCCGAGCACTGGTGCTGGGGCCACGGTCGTTTGCAGTCTCCATGGTTTTCTTTGTCTTCCCCGTTGTCTTCTTGCCCACCTTGAAAAGAGTTCTCTGTCCAGTCCGACTCCTCACTAACAGCGACTGCTGCGTTCATGTCCCTGAGAAATACCACAATGACAGTAATGTTGTCGCTGGAACCGGCATCCCGAGCAGATGCCACTAATTTATGTGCTACCATGCTGCTGTCGCCGTTATTCTCCTTTAGATGGTCAGCCACCACTTTGACTGCCTCATCGGGATTGACTGTGTCATAGAAGCCATCGCAGGCTAAAATGAGGTAGTCTTCAGAGCCATCTAGTACAGTGGAGGCAGAGTCTGCATCCCCACAGATATATGGCTTGTGCTCGGCGTCCCCTGTGGAAAAACAACACACACATACACAAGACCGTGGGTTTGCAGCCACAGCATCTGGAAGCCCTTTTATTAACACAGCGTGGAGCCAATGGCTCTTACCCCAAGTTAAAGAAATTATTTGGAAATTATCCCCTCAAACCGTAGAGACAAAAATAGAGGTCATCGCTCACAGTTCTGTCTTCAGCTGCGTTTCAAATTTTGATCACTAGAAAACTAAAGTTTTTTAATTAAAAAGAAAAGCAAGTCTGAAAAAGGAATTCCAGCGTGTTCTTACCAATAGCTCTGGAGACTGACAGGCTCCCATTCACCCTCCAGGCTCCAAACCAGACCACGCAGCCGCCCAGTGCCTCAATGCGCTTCTTCTCATCCTAAACAGCAAGGCAACACAAGCGTTGTTTGGACAGAGCGCTTAGTACTGCCATCGCGCTCCGAACACTTCAACGAACCCGTGGTGTTTCACATACACAGCATGGTGGAGGCTGCAGACCCCACCAGATGAGAACAAAGGATTTGCACACAAATCCATACCGACTTCCAAAGAAAGCAGGATAACCGGAACGTACACAGCCGCTCCAGGAGACATTGGCAAGGCAACACGCAGCATCCCGACATCCCACATAAAGGCGATACCTGTCAGCTTCAGTGGTAAACACTGCCCCGGTGTATTTAAAACGGGCCATTCTCACCTCTCGATCTGGTTTGTGGGGCTTCATCAGTTCCACAGCTTGGCCTCTCCTCACGAGCATAACCTGGGAGTCCCCAAGCCAAGCCACATGCAGCATATTTCCTCGGATGAACGTCACCACCCCAGTGGTTCCACAACGCAGACTCTGGATAGGGTGGAAAAAAAAAATGCCCCCAGTTTTAGATAAGCCAATATAATTTCAAAGCGTTTTCCTGCTTTAACTTGAGGACAGAACATGTTGCTATTCCCATGCGCAGCCTGTTCCGGGAAGAACACGCAGTGCTTTCACTTACTGCTATGACTGCTCAGTAACAGCCCCTCAGAGCCAGCCTGGCTGAATGCAAGTGATGGATTTTGCCCCGATACTTTCCCTTGCCTTGGGATCGCGTTTCAGAAGCTGGGCGCTGCCAGCGATCTGCCGTGCCACTGGTTTAGTGACGTCCCCTGCCTGTTTCCTATCTGTTGATAGGAATGCATGCATGTTAATGAACTTGGAGGGAGGTTTGTTTGTAAGCATCTCGAGTTCCCTGCACTTCACTCAGCCCTTGCACGAGTTTAGGAGGGCTAGGAGTCAGTTAGCCATTTATTCGTGCTCAATGGAGCTAAGAAAAATGTATGTTGTGGAGATGAGGAAAAAAAAATACCCCAAGGACCAAACCTAGTTAGCATGCGAACATAAGAACAGCAGCAGCATCCTTCGAAATGAACTGGATGTTGTGAGAAGTGGAGGCTGACATCTTTATGGAACACAAAGAAGCCCGCCAGTGGGCACCGGCTCCATGGACTGCGCACGGCCAGCTCTGTGCTGACCCCTGGCCTGTGCTCAGCACAGCACTTGGAGCACCCCTGCTAACAACGACAGAATGTATAGATTAATACTTTTGGAGTCAAGCCCAGGTAACTCAATCACCTCTCTGGCTGCCTTCTGGACAAAGCGCTCATCGGTCACCCGGAAAGCCCGGCACAGTGCCTCTGCCGGGTCGTGCTGAAACATCTCCTGATGGACCATGTTGACATGGAGATGGATGGAGGCATAGATGGCAGCATCCACTCCCCCGTGACCATCAAACACTGCAAAATAAGCTTGCTCTTCTTGGTCCTGTCAATGGAAACACATTGAGAAAACAACTCAGGAGAACGCAATGCAAATAGCTAATTGGATTGTCGTAAAACTTTTGAACTTGAGATTTGTGGTGCCCTCATTAAATTGCACTTAAAGGCAGAGTCTGCACTGGAAAAACAAACTACTCGGACCATCTTCACTTGCATCAGCGGGAAACTTCCACCTTATTGCTGATGAATTCTACCTGCAAACTCCAAGAGATGCCCTGCAAGAATCACCCGTGCAGCGCTCTCAGTGCTCCTTATGTTCGATTTGTTACAATTCAGTCATTCAACTCAAATAGAAAGTGCCATTCTCATCAAATTGTGCAGGAGTTTTTGTGACTGCAAAAACCACAGAGGGAGAAGAACATCCGATACAGTTTGCATGAAGTCTACATCAAGACTGGAATCCACCAGGGATAAAATGCCAGTATAGTTAAAATGTGAAGCCAGCCAGCCTCTGCCTTCACTCTTCTTGTTGTTTTGGGGTTTTTTTTTGTTTTTTTTTGTTTTGTTTTTTTTTTTTTTAAAGTCTAATCCATATCACCTTAGATGCCTGTTTTTTAAAAAAAGTGTTATGTACTCTCTCATCAGATAATTGTGATTACATTCACAAATCAAATACAGGAAAATCACTCATCACGTCAGTTTTCTCAGCTTCCCCCTATCTGTTCAAACAGAGAAACAATGCCGTACCAAGAGACATCAGCTCGTGTGCCTATTCATACACAGAACACACCAACCCACTGTCAGTGCCAATTCAACCTTGACAGCCATCTCAATGACTAGAATATTTGCACATTGTAATTTTTAAGTAATGGGCTCCAACACAAATTGGAATACGAAAGCTGACGACTGACAGGCAAAGGAAACATCTGCCTCTGTTTGCATTAATATCATTTAAAGGCAAGAATGTGGATGGGGCAGAAGATGGTTATTAAAGTGACAAGATATCATAAAGAATCAATTATGCAGCAATCTGATCCTAAAGGTAAATTTCTTGCCACTTTCTTCTATTTGCCATTCTTCAGTGTCCAGTTTTATATCCGAGGAAGAGCAAGCACGAGTGTTTGACCGATGGCCACATAAAGAAATTAATGGAGGGAAGTCTGGCCCCAGTTCCACCAAACTACTCATGGTGCTCCATTCTTGTGTGAACTGCACCCCACTCTCCTATAAGTTTTGTGATTAGTTTATTTATTTATTTGTTTGCTTGCTTTCCTTATTGTTGCTTTTGGCTTCTTCTTCCCAAGAGAAAGGGCTGACAAGCAGCACAGACTCACCCCTGTAGACAACTGGCCTCAGTGATGAACTGTAAGCTGAACCACTTCCTCACCTCCATTGGCAATCCTCTTCTACACCTGGGCGTCTTCAGCCAAAGAGAAGCTCCTACCTTGGTTTATCACATGCTACTACAATGCCTCAGCTGCCACTCACAAAAGCAGGGCTGCGTTCTGCACGACGGCAGGTCAGTCCTTCAGCCACTGCACGAGTGGCTACATCAGGACGGACCAGATACAAAATTTCTTTAGTTAGATGACATTTCACCAGAAGACTGTGAAAATTGCTCTTTTATTCCTCATACCCTACGGAGAAACTGCATGTCAGACTGCTGCTATGCTTACAGAATATCAGCTGAACTAACCTAAGACCAGGTTTGCGTCTTGACTACCAGTTCTCCTCCGGTCCCTCACAGGTATGGCTTTCATTTGCACAGTAGAACACCGCCTCGTTTCCCCAAGAACAGAAACTGTATTTAACGTGTATGTGTCTTCCACGTGATCTCTTTTTACCTCAAGGTTGAAGAGCATGTTGAAGTCTGGGATGCAGACATGCTTGTCTTCCATCTTCCTGCGCATGTTCTTGATGGCATGGATGGATGTCTCGTAGTAGCGGTGGGGCTTTGGCTGGAGTGGAAAGTCTTTCACCCAGTTGCTGCAGATCTCATGCAGTTTGCTAAAAACTAAGCGGGCTAACTTCACCGTCTCAATCTCTGGGGAAGGCAAAAACCACAAATGAAAGGCTAAGGGTGTTATTAAGTGATATTTTTTTTTCTTGCATACATTACAAAGATGAAACAAAACCATTTTAGCCAAGGAGTTGAAATGGATGTCAGCAGGGAAATTCCGGGCTCTGATGCATAAAAAGAGGAAGCCAAAGTCACCATAATCAGCATTCATCAGCAAGCAGCTCATTGTTTGCCTTTTTAACTTCAACATTCCCCCATGCCTTTGGGGAACTCATTTGCAGCATGAAGAAAAATGAAGAGCAAGTATGTGTCCCACAGCATTTGATCCCCTGTGCCGCTCTGCACAGGGTGGTCCAGCTGTGCCACGGCAGCTCTGACAGGGACTTCATCATGGCATAAAGCATCACATACGAAAACCACAATCCATTGCAATGACATATTGGTTTTAGACCAAACTATCTATTCCAAACGCCACTTCACTGCAGAACTGAGGCAATACAGTGGCAAATAATCTACAGAAATTATTATCATTACTTTAAAATGTTTTGGCAGAGTACCCATTTAGCAGTGTACACATACAGGTACCTTCTTCGTTTCATAACATTATTTCCAGATTCCTGACTAGGCTGTGTCAAAGATATCTGCATGAGCAAATGAGAAAACTATAATGGTCTTAAATTTAGGAAAATGCTGAACTGTCACTCCTGAGAAATAGTAATTTTAAAATGTGAAAACTCAGGCACTTGACAATCGTTCTGAAGTTCAGGGCAGGAAAAGAGGATGTAAGAATCAAGAGCCGAACACATCAAAATCTCCTTTTTCATGATCATTCACCAAAGCCAGAGATCTTCAAAGCTAAACATCAGCGATCCATGAATGTCAGTCGTTCCTGGGGGAGGAATGGCCCAAATACAGGGAGCAGAGGGGAGGCTTACAGCATCTCGCAGTTCAAAGAAATTCTGTGAAAAGCCTAAAAGTGGCATTTGCTAGCTTCTGCACTAGGCCTACACAAGGTGTGGACTATAGTGATCAGGGGGCCAAGATCCTTAGGAGCAAGATATATTTGGACCTGTTGGAGTGAGCCCAGAGGAGGCCACAAAGACGCTCTGAGGGCTGGAGCACCTCTGCTAGGAGGACAGGCTGGCAAAGAGAAGGCTTCGGGGAGACCTTAGAGCCCCTTCCAGTCCCTAAAGGGGCTACAGGAGAGCTGGGGAGGGACTCCTGATGAGGGAGTGTAGTGATAGGATGAGGGGTGATGGTTTTAAACTGAAACAAGGTAGATTTAGATTAGATATAAGGAAGGAATTTTGTACACAGAGGGTGGTGAGCCCCTGGCGCAGGTTGCCCCAAGCAGCTGTGGCTGCCCCATTCCTGGAGGTGTTCAAGGCCAGGTTGGACAGGGCTTGGAGCAACCTGGGCCGATGGGAGGTGTCTCTGCCCAGGGCAGGGGGGTTGGAACAAAAAGATCTTTAAGGGCCCTTCCAACCCAAACCATTCGGCGATTCTACGATTGCCAGCTCTGCTGATTATGAGTTGGTTCAAGCTTGATCTGCAAGAGCAGCCATTAAGCTGGAAATAACCTATAAACATAATCAAAAGAAGGAGCCCTAGCTTCTTGATCACACAGCTTTAAAAACAAGTGGTGGAAATCAAATGATTGTGTCATCCCACCACTGCCATAGCAATGGGTACCAATTCCCCCCCAACACCCATACTGCTCTCACTGGTGCCACCAGTAGTCTCTTTGCTGGGTAATATATTTAAAGAGGGAACACATACAGCCTGACATGTCCAAATTATATCTTCCAGAAGTGAAACCTACAGATTTGCTTTTCCATTTTTTTTCCGGTGAGCACGTACAAAGGGACACGGTGTACATTTCAATGTCACGTGGCTGTTACACTTCAGAGCGTCACTCCGAAGGAGGGAGGGAGTGAACCCATTGGCTGTGCTGAGACACTAAACGGCCTTCCCCAGCAGGGAGTGTGCGTAGTGTCAGCATCATCAATAATTGCTCTTGAGGTTAAAACAGGCGAAAGGCCCACAACAGTGAAACCACCCCCTCACAGCTGTAAATTACTCATCAATTGTTAATGCTGCAGCTCTGAGCCAGAGCTGACTCAGCTGTCATTGTGGTTGTGTCATGGAGAATTTAATTTCCCTCCTGCTGCTCCAAAATCCCCAGCGTTGGAAGTAGAGCTTAATTGTACCGCAGCTAGTGGGAAATCCAGCTCATGCATTATTGTTCCCACAGACGACTGACTTCTTTTAGGGCAAAGTCAGGGTAGAAAGAATACCAGTAACCAAATCCTGCTTTTTAGTACCTAAATTTTAACACCTTTCTTGAAAATGTGGACAGTGTGACAACAGGGATCAGCACCCGGGTCAGTAGACATGTCATAAAGCCAATGACCAAGGTTGTCCTTAATCTAAGAACTCCAATTTCGTACTAGTCAATGACTTCTTTGTGTCTTGGTTATAGTAATCTCCTCTCCTAGTACCTGGAAAGACTGGGCAGTGGGACTTTGCAATTTGCTTTGTGAAGTCTGCTGGATATTTTAGATACTTCCACCATGTAACGCAGTCCTACTATCCGGGCTCCTTTGGTGGTTCGTTAACAATGCTGAACCCCCACATGAATATCTTCCTCCATGAAAAAGATAACTAAACGTTCTTAACCTGACCTTTCACAAAGGAAATCAAAAGTCCTTCAGTTCTCATGGAAGCGCTCTCGCTCCTCTCCAGTTTAACGGGAAGAGAAGAATCAGTCACAGCCGATGACTCTCAGATTCTATTCTTGATATCCAATGACACATGGTCACCCTCAAAATATCAGGCCCATATTCTTGCATTCCTACATTCGTGGGCTCAAAACACTTTTTCTTCTTTTAAGATTAGCATTCTTTTCTCATGAAGCTTCTAATTTCCTTTCCACCAGCACACCAATAACTGCTTTTACCAGTCCTAGGCATGCAATATGATATGTCACGTTGCACTACTCAGACTGAAATGTGTCACTAAGGAAATTTGGAGTAATTTTTTTTCTTCTAGCAAATTCAAACTTGAGGCAAATCAGGTAAATGTCTCCTTGTATTATACAGAGTAAAAATCTTCCTGGATTAATAAGAAAAGATGACATAGAACTGGATATCAAAACCAGACAGCTGCATTCAGCTTGGTTTCGCATTCTGCAGCGGTCCAAACATCATTAGGATAAACAGTGAACTCTGAGCACAAAACTTCAAGATGTAGAAATCCCATTTTCATCTCCTGCTACAGTTCCCTTTGTTTTCTTACAAAGTATGAAACTGTCCCTCTATGGTACCAGCTAGGGCACTCATCCGTCACAGTAACTAGCCCGGGGTTCTCAAAGGACTCCTACCAAGAAAGTTAGCTAGAACGCAGTTACCTTTTGCAATGAACTTTCCTTCACTCGTGCGTGAACCCCCCTGGGTTTTTTAATGGTTTTCTTAGCCAAACCTTGCATCACTTGAGCTAATGCTCCATTTCAAAAATTACCATTTATGGTATATTATTTGAAATTGCAGTATTCATATGAAACCATTGCTTTATTACAGTCCAGAAAATGTTCTCTCTCTCTTCCTCTCTCTATCTTCATATTTTAACATTTTCATTGCACCTGTAAAGGTGTATTTTATTTTCAAGTACCTTTGTTATGACAATTCACCTCAACATACTGCAGCTGGAGTCATATTTTTAGCGCCTGCTATAGCCCATACATATATCAATCTGTGTTTGCATTGGTGTATTACAGATTTAGATATATTTAAATGGCAATTTCTGTAGGTGTGAAGGTTTTGTGGTTTTCTTTTCTTTTTCTTTTTTTGTTGAACTCTTTAGATATTCTGTGTGGAGGCTTAGTCAACATTTCCTTGGAGACTGTCAAATATTTATGCAAGTCTCAGAGATCTCAATTTGGAATTAATGAAGGCTGCTCAGCCAGAACAATGACAAATCTATTCCATTTACCTGCTCAGCAGGAGGAGGCAGCAATACCTACAAAAAGGGAACCCGTAGCATGTTTTTCTTTTTCTCAGGTTTCCGAAGACCTCTGAGAAATATACCAGAATTTTCCTTTTTGAAGAGCCAGATTTATATCTCCTACTTATCCCCTAAATAATTTACTTATATTTTGTCAAAAAAGGAGGGAATGGACAAAGTGGTTTAGTGAATGTATTTTCAATATCGAAATGACAGATTTCTTCTCAATACATGTGAGAAACATTGTTGTTCATTGTAACGAGTGCCCCAGTAAGTTTTTCAAGGCTATTTAGTTCAGCAGAATCCTGAAACTATCTACGGTGCATGGCTTTGAGCTGGACGCTGTGTTAGCCAACACAGATAAATGGAGAAAAGGAAATTTTCCTTTTAAGCATGAAATATCACCTTTACACTAACCTTTGCTAAACCAAAAAAAAAAATAAATTAAAAGCCATGGTATAAACTATATTGACTGAAATAATTCAGGATTAAAGTTTCTCTTCCCACATATATTTGACTTTGCTCTAACGATGGAGGACAACTGGCACGTGCCAGCAAGCAGGAGGACCACATAGTCTAAAGCGCATATAAAGAAATTCAGGGCCATCAGATACAGTCTTATGAAGCTGCACTTAAAAGAAAGGAGTAATTTCACCTGGTCTTAGGAGAAAAATTTGATATAAGACTCAAGTACAGCCAGAGAAAGGCATTTAAAAATAGAGAAAGAATTCAATAGTAAAAGTTGAAACTAGACAAGATTCAAAGATGAGAAAGCTTTGACGAAGAAATTAGCCACTAGCTCTATCACAAGTGGTGCCGAATTCTTCATTAATCTTTTTACATCAATATGGAATATTCCTCGTTTGGCTAGCTGGTTGAAAGAACTAACTTGAGGAAAATCTAGTACCATTCAAGTGGTGAGACTAGATGGATCACTGAAGTCAATGCTGACTTAAAAAAAAAACAAACTATGAATTATCTGCAAAGTGTTCCAGTATGCAGTGTAAATGAAAGATCCACACCATATAAAATTGTACATTATCATGCACAGGTGTACTTACGTATGATCCCATCTGCGTTGTCCACATGCTTTGGTAAGTAGTGTGCTGAAAGATCACTCTGAAGGACTTCATCTGAAGTTGCTCTAGCTAAAGCAGCAGCCAAAAATGAAGGGCAATTACTGGAGGGGGGGAAAAAAAAAAAAAAAGATATTGAAAGATATTTTCATCTGATTTAGCAAGGTAACTTGCAGTCAAGGAAACACAGAACAATACTTTTCTATAAACAAACAGGAATCTGAACCAAGACTTGTAAAACTTCCAATCTACTTTGCTAGACAGCACCACAGCCCTCCAGGAAGAGCTCAAACTCACCATAGGGATTTTAGTAACCCTGTTTCACTCTTATGTTCCCTGTTTATTAAGTTTTAATGTTCCATTTCATAAACCCTATTTAAATGCTTTTCAAATCTAGACTTGAGCCACTCTGCAGCGTCTGTCATGCAATCCTTGCTTAGTGCACATTTTCTACACGCGCATTATACACTTTCATCTTAAGCTCATTCTGTCCAGTTTCTCCTAAGAACTGCAGTCAGGTTTCCAAAGGATAAGAGAAGTCCTCAGTTTTCAAAGTGTCCAAAACCTCACCAAGGGACACCTAAAGTTAAGGCAAACCCATAGGAAGTATGACGTTGATGTGCATAAGGTTAAAAAGCTCCCTTGTGAATGATCTCTATCACGAGTAAAGTGGCTTTAACTCACTGTAGCTTAATTAAGCCTGATATCTCCCAAGGTTAATTAATCTATAGCAAACCAAGGCCACTTTAATGTACATCCTCTCATTCAAGAGGAGTTTAATACCTCTTAATTTATGCATATGTATTTCCCATCGGTCTGCCTTAACTTCTCCAGGTGCCTCTTGCTGACACAGCCTGAAACTTCCAGCTTCCATAGTTACCATCTGGGTAACAATGTCCTGCCTAAGACATTTCTACCACTGCAGGATCACACAGAGACACACGAGTTAATTTCAGTCTCAGAAACCATCCACCAACAACAGAATTCTGCGTCAGCTAGGCCAGGGAACAGGTAATGAGCACATATACTCCCTTAACCTATGTCCTCCGCTTATGCCCGGTGAGCCTGTTCGCATGCTTTTAGCACGGTTGGAGGGGGGGTGTTAGCCCAGAAGCATCAGTCCAACCACATCCAGAGCAGAAAAACTTCTACACACCAAACCGGACTTGTCAGACTTCGTTCTGGAACCTGGGAAGCACATGGCAACTACCACTTGCGTTCACATTTGGTTCACTGCCCAGGAAAGCCAACTGCCATCCTAAATTGGCCCACATGCCATTGCTTCAGCAGTGAAATCTGAATTCCAGAAAAAAATCAGATTCGCTACACTTGGGTAGATTCTTGATACCAAATGCTGCTATAAACAGTAAGATTATGTAACAGGTTTAGAAAACGTACACAAAGTAAGTCCTCCAACCCTCATTATTTGCTATCCACCATATCTATAAATAATTTAAATATAAGATTAGCAATAAATAGCTTTGTCCCAGTGACAAATTGCCATGAGACAAGCTCTGAGCCTTGAAGGTACAGAGAACGCCACTCGAACGGCGTTACTGCACCATCAGTAAGAGTATTTCCTAGAATTAGCAGCCGAGTATTCTGCTCACGCAGCACCTCCAAGCCTCAGCGACGTGCGCGCTAATGAAGCACGACTGCTGGAGGAAATCAGCTGTCTTAGGACTGGCTCTTCCCCGCACAACACAGGAACTCTGATCCTATTTACATACAGCACTGCCCAGTGGTAAGAGTAATCAGCAAGAGGAAAACACACCGGGACCTCCTTTACTTCTGGTGCGCGTAGAAGATTATTTTCTGTCTAGTCTTGTCTGCCTTTATTTAGCTCACAAAGAACAGCTTTTTCATTTCTATTATTAGCTCCGATACTCCAGAGCAGGGATACTCGTTAGTGTTCATGTTCTATGCGACTTCCATGTTACAACAAAAGCCAGAGATTGCGATGCCGGGGATAGCATGATTATGCCGGCAGCTCACGGCACCGTGAGAACAGTGTTGTGAAAAAGCACAGAGAAAGGTTAAGGTTCAGCCTAAATAACCCACAGCAGAAGAATCCACGCTGAAAGCATTCACACCACCAGCCAGCCCCAGCTCGCCTCAGGCACGAACATCACAGGCTGCGCCAGCACCTGGAGCAAGCTCAGCTTGTTTCCCAGTCCCTTCTTACCCTCACCAGCTCAGCGCCTAAACTCTGTAGGGAAACCAAAGCTGGTTTGTGTCACTTATAAACGGGCCTTCAAGGATGTCCACCGGTGGGCAAAGAGGGAACCTGGTTAAGAACGGAGGCAACGACGGTTGCTAAAATAGAGAGTCAGGACCTAAACAGCAGAGAAAAAATACCTCCCGACGCGCGGAAGCTCTGCCCTGCCTGGGCTGGGAAGGTGGGAAGGCCACGTCTATGGAGACCCAGAGCCATGAGCATTCATATCTGAAATTTCAGATATTATTTTAAACGTAGTGACAGATTACAAATTCGAAAGATGCATTTACAGCGTATGTAGCTGGTCAGAGTATTTCCCCCATCAGCTTCAAATGCTATTTACATGTCCCTACAGCCAACGCTGGCAGTTTGGCACAGCAGCTCTTTATCTAGCCAAAGAGTGCATTTCCATTACAATGCTAAACCTACACAAAAAGCTGCTGAAGATGTTATTAGATAAATTAGAGGATTTTAAGTACATCCTTCCTGATTCTCTGGCAGCGTGGGTGTGTTTAGAACACCCACAGTTGCATTGCAGCAATCCTGGAATAACTTCGCTAAGGTAATAAATCAAGCCTAAAAGTGGGCCGTTTCCATCAATTAAGTTTGAGAAAAACAGTCTGAAGTGGGCTTAACTCAGCCCACGTATTATTATGTTACCGGCTTAACGCACAACTCTGCTCCTTCCTGATAGCATTAAAGCAGTGAAGACTTTCCAAACATTTCTCTGAGCTATTCCTCTGTGCTCTAAATCTAATATAAGGTCTCCTACTAAAAAAAGAGATGGCAAATTTAAAATTCTTATTGCATGAAAGTTCACCATTGGGGTTTGAGTGACTTTTCCATTTCGACGGAAAAAGTAGAGAAAACAAATCTGCCGAAGGCTTTCCTTCTCTGTCTGGCCACTCTTTGTCCTAATAATAACAGCTGCCTGCCAAAGAATTAATTGCCCTTGACATTTGTTCATCACAAAGCTCCTTATGTAGCCGTTACAGGACTATGCCATGTAAGCAGGGAAGTGACCAGATGCAGACAGATGACTTCCTCTTCCTGATTAGCACAACTCAAAATTTACTTCTCTTACTTGGCTCCTGAGAGGACTTGAGTTGAATTACTTCTCCCCTTCAAGCAACGGCAGACTGCACTGGAGGTTTTTTTCACTTCTTGTAAAATAGATTAGATGTTGAAGTCAAACTGCTCTCAGGACACTTCATTATTGTTCCGCCAAGGCAAATGAAGAATCAGGTCCAGGATCTTTGGTTTTAACCACAAAAGCGATCATTCAGGCGAGCACCTACAGCACCCCACAGAACAGCGAAGACCCTCAGCCTTTGCCACGCTGGTGGTCCTCACCTGCCCTCGCATCTTCTACGCAAAACAAGGAGTAGCAGACAGGATCCACGGGCACACGGGAGGTGTGTTGCGTCCTGCTGCTGGCGTAACTAAGGATTACCTGTTGGCTGCTGAAAATAAATTCTTATGCCACATTCAAGATGCTGAAATGTTATTAGTCATTAAGTTATGACAAATTAAAACTGGGAGGGCACGATCTTGTTTAGCAGAGAGCCGAGAGCTAGAATGCCTATGCCTATTCATAGCCATGCCACTAATTCAGCAGCTGACCTTGGACGAGTCACTTCACCACTCAGACCTTCCGATTCCTCATCTACAAGCAAGGGATGATAATGTCATTCCCTGGGGGAGAGGAAGAGAAGGAGGAAGGCTGTAGAAGTCTTAATTTGGTGTTTGCAAAATACTCTGAGATTTCTAGATATGAGCACAACTGAAGGGAATAATATCACGATGATAGTGGGAGATATTTTCGATCTATACAAGATTTATGGAGCTTTCATACTTTTTTCTCATTCCATATTCTCTGTTCTCATACGCTGTCAGAAGAGCTAAGTGGAATACACGGACAAACAACATCTCTAGTCAGGCAGGTTTAGTCTGATGCGGGCGGCTAACTCACAGTCATGAACAACTCCACGAAGTAAACACATTTTTAGAAAAGCTGATGCATCTCAAAAGGGGAAAACCACGAAAGAAAGACATCAAGTTCTTAAAAGGTGGTAATGCTGGTGTTCCTGGAGCATTAGCGCTGCTGATGGGAAAATGATGCTACAGGCACATCATTGCCCCCCACCAAAATACACAATCGAGTGCCACCAGTGCTGAAAATGCTTAACGCTGTCACGGTCTGGTGTAACTGATGAGGCATCGCTAACCCAAACAAAGCAGGAAAAATGGACCGAAACATACTGGTGCCTTTCAAAGGCCAAAATGGTCAGTAAATCACAAAACAAACAGTGTTCCTATTACCTCAAGAATCCCCTGACACTACAGAACAGCAATTGTTTAGTTGGAATGAAACATGATTTAACTAGAAACGCTATTCAATCAGCTGAAAACACAAAACAAATCTACAGGCAAATAGTATAAAGCATCGTATATAGTTTCACACAGCGATCCAAGACCAAGAACATGACCTGAAAAGAACCAAGTACAGCACATTCCCATAAGGTCTATAATTTACTGTGTTAGTAAAAGACTTTGTAAGGATGACAAGCTAACTGCACCCTTTCCAAAAGACATTACACTAGGGATGCAGTTTGGTAAACACTCCTGTGTTAATGTGGCCTGTTGCAAGTTCTTGTTAGAAAGCAAGTTTTGCAAGATTCAATTTAAGAAAAACCTCATTTGTCCCCAGCCTGTATTTACAAAACACTCCACAGTCTCCTGAGACTTCTTCCAGATGGAGCTTCTGATACAGCCTGGAAGCTCTTTGAAGAAGCCTTTCAAGTCTCTATTATTGAAAGTTCCCATGCTGTGAACTGCAGCAGTAATGAGTAGAGACATTCTTTGGGAAGATCCTCTGGCTCCTTACCCAGCCCTCCCTTCAGCCGCCTGCTGTGTCAGTGGCCATCCAGAAAGACATGGGACTAGCTGAGGGGCTTTTGTCTGGCTCCTAACTCCTGTGAGTCAGGCAGGACCCAGAGAGGAACAGTCTGTTAAGCAGTCCTTAGACCCCAAAATGATTACAGATGTGTCTTCTAATTATGCCAAGCGAATGCTATTTCCAGCTCCTGTCTCTGCAGGTTCTCCTCTCCTTACTCACAACGCATCGCTCTCCTGCGAGCTCACCGCTCTGCTCCGACCCGGGCGGTTCTGCTGCTTCGCACAGCTGGTGGAAGTCTTGATGCTGATTTTAAGCCTGGTCATGGTGGACGAATGAAGTATGGTATTTTTCCAAACACACGGTGAAACCCTGCACTAGATTTTAGCTGCTGCAGTGAGTTACTAAAAAAAGCCAGCACACACGCACAAAAAAAGAAACAAACAGAAAAAACAATGCACCTTTTAATAGATTGCATAACCAAAGCTCCTTGAGAAGTCATTTGAGCTGGCAGTGTTGAGACAGTAAAGATGCTTGATAAATCTGTTTGAAGAAGCTGAAAATGTGCTACACAAGGAAGCTGCTATCTATAGGCTTCACAGAGACAGCTGCCTGGTCAGATCCAAAATGATTCTGTCCTTGTGGTGACAGTTGGAAGCAACAGAAATATAATACACAACCATTACAAAAATATACTCTTTCTGATGTGCTCTACCACATATTCTATTACAGACACTGTGGTGATATTTCTTTGTGCTCACTGCCATATTCTAGAGTATGATCAAGTTTATATAGATATTTTCCTGTGGTTAAGTCTATCTTAACTGGACATTAAAAAAAACCAAACACAAACCAGAGATGCACTACACATCAGACAACATCTTCAACACCTGGATTAAGATGCTTCACACACCAATCAGACTTTCAGTATTTATGGCTGTATTTATTTTGTAATAGCTGTATCTTACTTGTCAAAGCATTTATGGAGGCTATGGTCTCAGAAATGTCCTAAAGAGAGAGAGAATAAAACTTATATGAAGCTCATATTTGACAGCTATGACTAAGATAGGTAAAAATACTTTGGAGACTCAATTTTAAAATAATCACCTTAAAAAAGAAACACACCAAACCCACAACAATCAAAAAATGCCTTTAGAAATGACCTGTTAACTCTCACTTGTTAACCACTACAAGTCAAAGACATTGGTTTTGACTTATTCATAAATTAAGATCTAATCTGAGATAGAACTATTCAAATGTTTTCATCATTTGTAATGAGATACTAAGAGTCAACAAAATGCTCTCTCTAGTAAAGGATATGTGAAATAGGTATGAATGGAAACCTCTAGGAAATCATGTTTGGTGATCAGATGGGAAACATTTGCAAAACCACAGAACTCAATTAGAGTGCGCTGGCACTGATCCCATCAAAGGCCTCAGGTGCTGCACTCATCCGTCAGGGGGTTTGGATTGGATATTATACACAAGGAAGTCAAGAAAGTGCTGTGCTGCGTGGCACATCAAACCAATTAAAAAAAAAAAACCAAAAAAAAACAAGGCAGAGAGAGCAAAATTAAAACACTGGCAAGATGCTGAAAAAAATAAATGAAGAAAAAAAATTGCTCACGAAAGCGTGATTGCAAGAGCATGGTTTATATATCTTTTTATCCGACTGCTTAAGAGACCTGGCTGCAAAGGGATATCCCACCTCGCTTCCCCAGTCGGACGCCGCAGGCGAGCGCAGATTCCCAGCCGCTGAGGTCCAGAGGCAGCTGGCACTAGATTTGTCAACGGATGCCAAATCCATGCTCAGGCCCCTTTCCAGCTACGTACACACACGCGCTCAACCTCTCTCGCACCAACGTGTTTCCGAGCACATCTAACACAGGCTTCCTAGCACACTGCTGCAAACGTCTTTCTTGCCAGAAGTTAACGAAAGGCCAAGTAAGAGACGCGACGCCAGCGGGAGCAGGGAGAGCAAGCCCAGGCGCCCCGCAGATGTGCTCGCTCTGCCCCCGGCTCCCCGCTCCAGCAGGGCTGGGTCCCTCTTTTACCTGCAAATCCATCTGTTTCACAGGACAAACCGCACACGCTGGGAACTGGGCAGGGGCCGTCCCTCCGGCTCTGCCAGACGGACCCATCAGAGCTCAGCCCGCCCTGCCCCTACCTTGGGGGGGGCCATTCTCAGACACTCTGCCGCCAGTTTTCAGAAAATTGACAGCTATTCAGTTATCTTCCAGACTTTAACCCATCTTTTGAGTTTGATTGAAACTGGCCTGCAAGGCCAAGCTTATCAGTGGGAGGAACCCTACGGGCAGAAAGACTGAGCAAGCACAAAAGCCTTACAAACCAGACTTCCGAAAACCACTTCTCGGAAAGATGCTTTTGTTGCCCAGAGAAGCTGTGGCTGCCCCATCCCTGGAGGTGTTCAAGGCCAGGCTGGACGTGGCCTTGGGCAACCTGGTCTAGTGGGAGGTGTCCCTGCCTGTGGCAGGGGGGTTGGAACGTGATCTTCAAGGTCCCTTCCAACCTAAACCCTTCTATGATTCTGCACTACTAGAATTTTGTCTGACAATACAGGTCATTAAGGGAAACCCTTGACTTTTAACATACTGACTTCAACACATGAATTAGACTGAGATCTCTAACCCGTTTTCTGCTGCGTAGTGAGTCACTACGTCCTTTCTCCGGAGGGGTAAGTGCACATGACAGCACATAAAGCTAACAAAATGTAAGCTAGACAAAATAAAAAGGTCACCTTTGTCTCTTTGATGAGGTACAATGTCACGAAGGCTGGTGTATATTTGAAAAATAAATGGTTGCTGACCACAAGCCACTCATAAGCATTTGTGATTTAATGACTGTCACTAAAAAACAATTGACATGGAAGGGGTGAACTGTGAAGAATCCAAACGACATAAAACAGCTCCTACAAAGCTACTCTGCTGAATAGATTGTCTGTATATTATCTTTGAAACCTAATTCTATGATTTCTCTAACTCATTCTCACAATATGGCAGTTCTGAGGTTACTTATATTTCAGTCTCTGTAGAGCTGATGCTACCTGCGTTAAAGGCTGCTTTTAAAATGACAGAAGTCGTCTACTATAACATGAACAACCCTTAAAAACCCAAGATGAATCTTCCAGGAGCTGAAAGCCAAATTACTGCAAGAAATTGAATTCCCAGAAGTGACTGTAGGATAGTTTTCCTCATTATATCAAAGAATTGAAGATAGAAAGTTTGCTGTTGAAAATCATATTCCAGGACTAGAGTCCTCACAGCCGTATTATATCCATCTGTTATTAAAAGAAAGGTAAACCTAGACTTTGAACAAATGCAAAGAGAAACTATTTTATTACAGAAATGGACCAGAATCCGTGAACCTCAGTTACAATACGGAGGCCTTCGGAATGTTTCTATATAGCAGTCTCCCCCTATCTAAATCAGAATCATTTCTGTCTGAGCAGCAAGATTCTGAGGGATTGGACAGTCTTTTATTAAATTTTAATTACTGCTATAAAGTGCATTTTACAAAATTATAAAAATATTAGTATAAAATTTTAAAAATACCAGCAAGATACATATTTGATGGACATTTATTATAAAGCCTAGATCTCTAGGGCTCAGCTACGCAAAAGCAAACACACAGTTAAAAAAATAGTATCTGTATTTACCTTCTTATTAAATAACCAAAATAAAGATGGTTTATTGGAATTACCCAAACATGTGACTTTCAGGAATTTATACTGAGATAAAAGATCCTTCTGGTTTTTGTTGTTACAGTTTTACAGGGATTATCTTGCATATTTACACGGTGCATTCCCTGTTCCAACAGAAATGCTCAGCAAGAGTGACATGCATACCTCGTAACCAGAGTCTTCTGAGCGCCATTCCAAAAACCAGTCACTGCCTGCTTAGCATCCCCGGCTCTGGAATGGTAAAGAAGCCTCCATCTATGCAAGACACATGCTTACCTGAAGAAGTACATTTCTTAACTGGAAATCCAATGCCAACAACAGTTATCTCACAGTGAGTTTCTCTGCTAGACTGAGGCCTGTTTAAGAGCTCTACAGGACATAAAAAATGTCATTGATTTTTCTCTCTTTGGCTCTCAGTCAACTTGAAAGTCAGCATAATTCAATATCTTTCTACTAGTTCCATTAGCAAAGAAAGGAATCCATGCTTCAATCTACGCTGCCTTATTGGAAAAAGTAATTTAATTTTACATCTGAAAGTGTGCCAACATCAGCATAAAACTGTACACAATATACATAAAATTTAATTTATAAATTCTGTATTTTTTCAAGCCAGAATGAGATGCTGTCTAAAATCAATGAGAGTGTCCCAACTTGCTCTGAAGATATTTACATATATTCTTTTTATTTCAGGTATTTTATGTTCTAGTCAGAGTTTTTGATGATTTTTCTCCTTACTATAAAATTTAATGACATACTATCTAGAGAAGTTCATGTTGCAGAAAACCTTGTTACAGAGGGCACGCTTTGCCCCTAAAAGTTCGGGCATATAATTTACTCACCACTGACTCATGTCCTATTTTTTCTTGCTGTTAAAATAAACTTTCATTGATACTTCCTTTAACCTGAAGGGATATACCATCGAAATTTGATGTGTCCAGAAATAAAATTTAAATACGAATCACCCAATGCAGAGCATCTATTTTATTTCAGATCAGATTAACATGCCGAAGTCCTCTGATTACTAGTCAAAAAGAAAAATACCTTGTGCTGTTATAGTTAATGACTTAATTTCCAACAAATGAAACGAAATGCTACCCAGCAGCACATACCGCTCTCCTCATTTATGTCTCTACTGCAGGTCATCATTAAGGCAAACAAATGTAAAATGACTTCTTTAGAAAAGGGTGAAGACAACGAATCTACAGTCCCTGTTCAAGTGAACAGCTTGCAGTAACACCACACAGAGCTAGTCCCCAAATCACTGTGATTGTACTGTAGTATTTGTCTCCATGTAGATGAGAGAAAATAAAAGCCGTGGGCCAGGATTTTCAAATGACATTTGATCACTTAACTTCTTTCAACCCATTGAACAAATATCAAATATAAAGCAAAACACACCCCAGAAGATTTATGAGCACTGAGTCAGCAGAGAATGTTCTCTCGCTCCCTTCTCACTCTCGTGAAACGCAGTTCATCATACAAATGGCTTGGGTGTTTATGCCAGATGTAAGATTAGATAATTAGTCATCTGAGTCCTGGATGTCAACTCTTTTGTGATACAAAATTTATTCCAAATGCACCATTTATAATCAGTTGACTTGCAAAAGCATTCTGGTGTTATACAGTAATACATCTTACGATGTACAGCCAAATATCTGCCACTCCATAGTAACGTATTCTGTTTCTACTGTAGCGATACTCTGCCTGATCTTAGCCCTTCCAATGACTTAATTTTTTGTTTTGCAAAACAGGGATAATGATATTGACCTTTGGAAAGCCATTTCAACTCTAATGATGAACAGTACCAAGAAGGGCTGGGTATTATTAATTAACCCTAAACCAGGAATGGAACAAGAGAACAGCAATTCACTCGCACTGATCACCAGAAAATACTGCTGCTCTTTTACCTTCTTTCTCTTGAGCATGACATGCAGGATAATCAAATTAAAAGCAAACATGGAAAGACTATACAGTACCTTTAAAATAATTTTACAGATAAACATATAACTACAAGTCGCTTCAAACATTATACAGCGGGGCAAATTAAACATTTTATTGGAACCTCAATTTCAAAATTACTGACATCGATGCACACAGAACAGGACACCAGAGGGGTAAATTGGCCTCAAAGATCAGGGTGTGCACTCTTCTAAAGGAATAAAACTTTACTTACTCTGGAAAGATCACATCCTAATTCCCACTGGCACTTGTCCTTCGCAGAATTGCAAAGAATATTGGTGGGTTTAGGGTTTTAAGCTTTTTTCTTTAAAGGATAATCAAAATGTTTTAGCTATTCTGTTTCACGTTAAAGTCCCTAATGCATTCTGTTCTACTGAGCCACATAGTTATTTCAGTCATTCTTAATAAATAACAGTTGCCAGTAGTAGTTAAGCCAACAGATCTGAATTATTTATAGTGTTGAGGAACAGAACGGCAGATAAAATGCATTAGGGCTTTCAGTTGTTCTTGCCTGAACGACACAATGGCAGCCTTTAGATGTTTTTCCACAGGCTGTAAAATATTCTGCTTCCAATCCTGGTTTAAAAGATTTCCTGAAGAGACAACAGCCAAACCTACTGCTATCCATCTTCAATAATCACATTCATGAAGAGCAGGTAAGAGAGTCTTCCAAATACAGTACATTATTTAAAAAAAAAAAAAAAAAAGAAAAAAAGAAAAAAAAAGAAAAAGGCACAGCCTTTTATTTGATTAACAAGTCACATTCAAACTGCTATTTAGTATTATTAGCCAGAATGTATTTATTTAGATGTTATTTAGCATGGCTCTGTACCTTCCATCTAAAAGCACCTCATAGTGTCGCACTCAGTTTTTCCTCTTCTCCTTTGCTTATAATCCCTCCTCCCTTCAGCGAGAAAAAAAGCACAGATATCTTCATTTTACAATGGCAAATCTGACTTCACATTCAAGGGTGGAACATGGAAATCCCAAGTCCTGTCTCTCCTCTATGCCTCTTTTCTAAGAGATCACATCATGAACACACAAAAAACAACAGGGACAGAAATTATCTTGACAGTACTTGACAAATTACGTTAAACAGAGTTGCTGAGTTTATGCTCTTTGTGGCTTAAAAGATGCACTCAAATGTCTGTCTTGATAGACTGATGGGATAACGTGCCTCTGCTGAGCTACGTCTGGGTAGAAATTTGGGGGAACATCTCACTTTCCCACCTTGTACTGACATCACAGGGGATTGCACCAGCGTGACATTCACTATACACAATCGATTCACAAGGAGAACCGTGCCCACAAATGACAAGGAGAGATTTATACTCAAATGCTGTGGAGAGAAGAACTGGGGGAGTAGTTACAGCAACATAAGCTTAAACCAAACAGTTTTCCTTTTTTAGTTCACCTTCCGCTTTCTATATGGTTCTATTTACAGCAGGAAATGCTGCAAATTGTAGCATCTCTAAGGAGTAAAAAGAAGAAAAAAATTAAAACCTGGAGAGGTAAAAACACAGACAAACTTCCTACTACCAAATACTAAAGAAATGGGGAGGGGGAGGGGAATAGCACTTTCAGGCCATGTCAGGATATTAAGGCATCTGCACTGGCTCCCTCCCATGTCAGACTGTAGGAATGAGCCACAGTATCCAAACTGTCAAGCAGGCTCAAGTGACAGGGATCTCTGTGCTTCCTCACTCCCCCTTCCTTGGCTTAGCTTCCCCACCTCTCCCAGTTCAGAGACTTACTTAAAATCGGCACTCTGGTTTTACTGAGACGGTTGTATTGAAGATGCCATATGTCACAGGACTGACCATGCTCAAAAGATGAAGAATATGGCTTTTGCTTTGGGTAGAGCAGGTCCTGAGCCTCCGTAACATACAGCTTGCCTGCAGTATGTATCTATATATAGCTCTTTTTGCGCACAAAGACTATATGAATTGATGCTGAACAAGCTGAGGATTTCAAACAAGTCTGCAGTGCTGTAGCCTCTCTCCTGAAAGGTACAGTGAATTATTTAAAACTTGGAAAACGTCCTAAAATTATTTCCAGCACCGTTTAAAAACAAATCCGTGTACGTATTCCAATCACTGTTACAAGGTCAACTGAAATAAGAGCTGTCACCTTTTATAGCTGTGACTTTACAAAGTAAATCTTGCAAGATTAAAGGCGTTGCTTCTCTACCATGGGCTTCTCGATACAACTCAAACTCTACCTGCCTATTCACCAAAAACTGGGGCTTTGTTTATGCAAAAGAATCAGCCTCTTCTTAACATCTTATTTGTTCCATTTTATTTTGTATGCGCAATGTTGCATTAACACAATCGATTCGCCCACCTCAGAGGCAACACAGCTGCCCCCAATCTACTGCAGCTCATGCAAGAATAATCCAACACCTCTTCTTGCTCTCTACCCCCCCACCCCCCCCAAGAAGACGGCCAACTTTTCCTGTAAGTTTATTATTAAACCTGTGATGTCTTCAGAAGACAGACGAGCTCTAAATATAAGAAAAAATCTATTACGTAACACCTCCGGAGAGGCGGCAGCGCAGACAACACCAGCCCGAGTGAAATAAAAGTGGAAAGGGGATGAAACCCCGTGTTATTGCCCTGCCTTTGCCCACTGCCCGGACTTAGGCCCATTTGCGTACAGTCAAACATACAGCAGTATATGGAATCATGTAATACATGTGTAAAACGTATGGTTTTTTTTTTTATTTCTATAGGTGATAAGCAAATGCAAACAAGCAGCATTATCGGGAAGTTAATTCAGGATCTGGCAAAAACTTACTCAGATCAGAAGACATCTTCCTCAAACACAACAGGACTTGTTTGAAGCTCCATGAACCAGGATTGTAAATAATACACCAGCGAGGACTGACTCACCCACGGTGATGAGTAGGCTCAAAGCGTCTTCAAATGGAGCAGTGTCACAGTTATAATCAGCAGTTACGAGAGTTACTTAGGAGTCACACTATCAATTACAATGGTAATACATATTCAGGGAGTGATATGCAGACAGAGAGAATATGAAATCAAAACATTAATAAAAAACAAGGAACCTTTGGAGACAAATTATTATCTTCTGTATCTACAGTGCTTTATACGTTCGCAAATGATTTATAATCTAAAAATATATGATTACTTCTACCAGCACTGACATACAAGCTACTTTGGATGAAAAACAGCAAATTGCGAACCATGGATAGAAACATTACACAACTGTTTTGAACAAACAGCAAAAAATGGACCATGCTAGAAAGAACAGGGGGAATCTATACAGGAACTGGAGTTACCCAAGCTAAAATTTAGCCAGGATAATGTGAATATTGCCTTGATTTTCTACACCTATGATGGGATTTTCAATAAAACTGAGAATGGTTAGAGTCGTCTGTCTACCTTGATATCTCATCCCCCAATGTACATCATCTTTCTCTGACCATTCTTTAGCATCATACCGAGACACTGACTTGAAGGAAAAATACTCAACATCTGTAGCTGAAATACATATACATATAAATACACACGTGTGTGTGTTTAAACACAAACCATCACCACAGACTCCTTGGGAAAAGGAAGAAGGAAGATTACTAAAGCAGGTAGAAGATCGAAGGTCATGCAAAAGCATGTAGCTAACCCAGAAAAGACATCATTAAAATACTTTGTCAATTAATATTTTGAAAATAAAAAGATCAGTCAATTCTGCCCCCAAAGCACACAGCCAGTACTGGCTCTACCAATGATAACAGCCTTGAAAAACTCAAAGAGGCTTCTGAAAGGCACAGTTGGACTAAGGGTAGCGGTAAACTGGAATAGCAATTATGTAATCACAAAAGAACAAAATCAGGCGGAGGCAATCAAGTAAAGATGAAATCCAAGTATGTTTTCTTAGTTGGAACAGAGAATTCTGTGAAAGAGTTTAGACAGACCATGAGAAGAGCCATGAGAGTGCAAGAATTTTTAACTGTCAACAAAGCAAAAGAAAAAATAAATCTGTATTCTAAATCCACACTGAAAAATAGCAATGAATTCTTTTTGCTGGATTTAGCTGTAAAAGACTGCTAATGGCGTGCAACTGGAACTATCAGAAGTACAGTCAGGCAGCACAAAGATTGCCTCAAGGGCAGATAGTTTTAAAATAAAAATACAGGTGGTGCACCTGCATGAGTGAGCTTTTTAATGATGCATGGAGCCGACATAAGAGACACCCCTGCAATTGGTTAGACTGAAAATAATATACCAAGGAAAAAAAAGATTAGGAACACCAGCTGAGCTCAGAGATGACATAGGAAAAGTTACTGTTAAAGCAAGATTTAAGTTATAATAACACAGCGGTAGTAAATTGGAAGATGTAATATGATAGGAGACCGAGCACTGCTCCCAGTTCTGCGTCTGACAAATGACACTTTAATCTCTACACATCCCCCCATCTATGTGTCAAATAGGTTTATTGCCTTTAAACTTTAGAAGAGTACTGTGACATTTAATAAATTAATACCTGGAAACTATGTTTTAATCCTTGGATAGAAGGTGCTGGGAAAGGACAGCATATTACATAATTAAGACTACCCAATAAAATATTACTGTATTTACTTTAGTGAACTCCTCTCTGTCTCTCTCCTGTTTCAGTTCCCGGGTTCCACAGTGCTTCATGACTTTCTCATTTCTTTTTCTCAGGTTAGTAGGATGAGAGCTGTGGTCACAAAGCAGGACCATTAGTACTGCAGGTGGGACAGACAATTTGCAGTTGCTCCCATAATATACAGAGAATATAGGAAGAATCCTACTTCACCCATGTAGTCACAAGTATTGCTCTGAATCTTAGTCTAAAAAGTACTGTAAAAAGCAGATGGAAAAACTACAGGGGGTACGGAAGAGTAATCTAGGTCCAAATCTTTCCTGAAGTTACCAAGAATGAAAAGTGAGAGATTTGATTTGGCACGACCTGAAGACCCTCAAAACTTCCAGAAACGCAAAGTAAGCACCTTGCAGAATTAAATTCAACTATTCCCTTTAGCACGAGCAAAAAGAGCCCATCCAAAACCAAGTGTAAAACACTGTGGATTTTCATATATGCAGAAAAAAGGCGTGTTCAGTCCTACACTATCTCTAAGCAGTAGATATATATTCATTACCTTTGTTTTTCTATTTCAAAACTAAAAACCTAATGCAAATTGGTTACTAAACTGTAGCAAAATCAAATACGGAGGAATGCAAAGGCAGCAACATGAAGTCCTCAGGGATCAGGGAAATTAAACAAGTATAATATGTTTTAGCTTGTTATAAAACAATAGTGGACTGGTGACAAAAATCTCATCCTTTTATCAAAACTCTGTGTTTTCTAATATTCTGCCTGTTCTTTTTGATCAGGGCTGGTTATATAATCATCAGCCATGCCACGTTTTTGCTGAAATCATGCATTTGATTTATAGATTTTTATTAGTCCCAAAGACAGCAAGAAAATCAATTCATTCCCAAATAAAGTACAGCAAGGTGCCTTAGCACTGATACACTTTCCTATGGGCTAGATGGCAGTAAAAGAAAATGCTTATGACAATTATTTTAAAAATAGAGACAGGAGCTCAAGTAACCACAAAACAAAGAAAGGGAAAACAATGCACACAGGAATGCAAATCCCCCTCGCTCTGCCGTACAAAGCCAAGACGGACCACGCTCCTACCCACAAGGACAGCCCGTGGCAGCAGGTCTGAAAAATCCAATAAGGAAAACTGCCTGGGTCCACTGTTTATAGCTATATATTAATTCTTGATATTTAGCATAGCTTGTCAAGAATAATGCAGTATTGCACAATTCCTCATGAGTCTCTTCTGCCTTTTAGCTATGAGTCACCATTATATTAAGAAAAAGTGAGCTTAATTTAGACAACACAAAAGGATAAATTACATATTTTCTTAAGGTCTCTGATCCAGGGGGCTACATATTTTTTTTAAATTTATTTAATGTCTCATTTCTCTCATCTTCCCATTTTAAAAAAAAAAAAAAACAACACAACCCTATGAAAATGTCATTAATCTTCAGTAGGTGGCATCACGTGAAACAATCACATTCCTGGACATGAGGGAAAGGGATTTCTACATTTGATGGAGGACTTTATCTCTCTGCTATGCTCCCTCTCCTGCAGGAATGACTTAAAGGAACAAAGGAGTATTCCCTCAGTATTATTCCTCCTGCAAAATGTATTGCCCCAATCTACCTTGCCAGAAGGAAAATGGAAAAACTGCAAACAAATATTAGCATTTATAGCTATTTCTTAAATACAGATCTTGTCCTGTTAGGAAAAAAAACATCTGTTTTGATAGCAAACATCATTTAGGCTGGGGAAAGGAGGAGTGTACGTGCCCTTTTTAGTATATATTTTGAGTTTAATGCGATCCCAATTGAAAACAATAGGAAATCTTACTGATTTTAACACCCCAGTGATCAAAGCTTTCCTCTGATGTTTAGTAGCGGCTATGAAAGGTTTGTGAGGAAAAGAACGATTATGTACAGGAAGACATGTCTGAGGAACTCTTCAGGTTTAGATATCTGCAAAACCTTACTAAAAAAGAAAGAAAGAAAAAAGTTAATAGAATGATTGAGATTAATTTGCATACTTGCTGCTACAATAATTAAAGACATCTTTCTTATAATGGGAATGTCTCAGGCATTTCATTCACAAGGGAGATTGACATGCTGATATATTTTACTTCCAAGTTAGAAAGTATTTTTCTTTCATGGCAGCTACTCTCTGGAATTTACTAAAGGAAAACAGTGAGAAAGACTGATAAGAGAAACACTGAGTAATATTAAGTCAGGACTGCAAATACTTCTGCATCCCCTATTCACCACAGCCTTCGGTATGGGGCCAAGATGGTAGAAACAATCAGATATTTGCTCCTCTCGATCCTCTCCATCGATTATCTTTTCGCTCTCCCTCATCCCACACTCCAGCCCCGGCACACAATGCAAACTGACTCCTCCGGGCACACCTCTGCTTTGCGTTACCCAGGTCTGACGAGCTGGTGATTAACAGAGAAAACCTCCCAACATTTTCTTTGGACATCCTTCCAGGACAAACTATTTCCTTCAAAAGGGAGGATGTGATGTTAAAGTGTAAAAAAAGACAAGAAATGTGAAATGGCCATGAAATAGAGGAAACTAGAGAGAAGAAAAAAAAGTCCTGGCTGTACTACAGAATGTTCCAATAATCAGTCTATATCTATTTCCTTCAAGGTTTCACTATTGGAAATAAAATGCCTGTTGAAGTACAGTATTTTAAGGAATCTAAAGCAGCAACCAATTAAAGGAGAAAAAAAAAAAAGCAAGCTGATTTCTCACTCCATGTATTTAATATTATGTTGTTCCCTGATGAAACCCTTAGTAAGTGGGAGTACTCAGGGAGACGCTTAGATTTACATAAATTTGAGACTGAAAAAGGCTGTTAGACTATGTCCATCGCACTGCACGGTCAGGACTGAGTCTTCCAGTGGAAGTTACATCAGCCTCCAGACAGACACAGTCCTCAGTCTTGGGCAAAATGCATAATTTAACTTCAGAATATGTTTTTAAAGCCATTCTACTGCCCTCTCCTTTATACCATTAGCACAATATTTCAAGGTTATTCATGCATAATATGTAAACTCTAAGTTATGATTTTATCTTGCTTTTAAACAAATAAAACATACATAAGCCCGTTCTATCATTGTCACATAAATTTTAAATATGACTACGTGCCATTTCTGATAACCTGATTTTTACCCCTCTTGTAAAGGGAACAGTGCACATACCATAGCAACACTCAGCAGTTAATATAATTCAATGCAAAACTACACAAAGTTTAAAAAATGGATAGTGTAGTTTTTTTTAAAGTTCTGCTGGAAGTTTGATATACTGCATCATCATACAGTGGAACAGGTAATAAGTACTCATGATTTTTCCCATTATGGCCAGTAAATTCAAACATTAGTAACTCTTTTATAAGAAACTTCATCTGTTAAAAGACCCAGGTGAAGCCTAAGCCACTCACCAGAAGATACTGTGATTCTCAGCTCGGCAAATGCAGAAGAGATTTAAAAGAATCATCCATTTGCTTTTTTGGCATAAAAACCAGCAATGCTCCACAAGCAGTTTCTGTGCGTAAGAGATCCAGGATGGAAATAGCAAGAAGCACACCCGACAATGCTTGTTGAAAGGAGTTTACTAAAAGGACAGATAGAAACCAGCAGAACAAAATTCAAACGCGCACCACAATTTTCACATCAAGACGACTCCTTTGCAAGGCGTATTCTTTCAGCCGCTCCTATATTTTTACTGGTCACAACTAAAATTCCCTTTGGCGGGGGTAGGGAAGTCAATACATTCAGATTTTAAGAGAAATATGTAGGATAAAAGTATGAAGAATTTGGAGGCTGTAATAAAAAACAGCAGATGGCTAAAGAGTGAATGCACGCCCCAGTTCACTTCTGGGCCCCTGGTACTATTCCTAAGCCGAGGACGTCAGCAGAGCCCCTCCAGTGAATTCCAGCCCTGCCAACACTCGAGGGTCACGTATCATCCTACATGTCCTGAAGATGAGATGTCTTGCACAGGCAGTGGTTCCCCACCAAAAGAATACCCGAGCTGCAGCCAGCCTGTGCCTAGAGGCACACATCCTGTAACACATACTGGAGTCAGGGTTAATGTCCGTTTTCTCTCTTTTTTTTTTTTTCCTTTAGCAGATAATAGCCAAACTACTGCAGTGGCAATAAAGATCTTAGTTTTAAAACTGCAAATGTTAGAAGCAAGCAATCAGAGAGCAAAGAGAATGATCAAAAGTTTAGAAAACGTTACCCATGAATAAATGATGACGCATAAGGAAACATGATCATTCACATATGAAACAACAAAGTAGATGAAGACACGGTGTTGCTTTCTGTGTTAAAGAGGAAGGGACAAACATTACTGAAAAAAATAAGAGGAGAGATTCAGATTAGGCAGTAAGAAAAACTTTCCACCTGTAACTAAAATTACCAAGGACTGGAATAGCCTACAGAAGGAGGTCGCGGGATCTCCACTGCCAAAAATTTAGAGACGAGGTCAGAAAAGGACCTCTCAGGATACGGATTAGATTCAGCTAGTTCTACCTTGAGGTAGAAAGATGGACTAAATGACCTCCTGAGCTGCTTTTCAGCCCTATTTTCTATGGTTTTGCTATTCTATTAAAAACATGTGAAATTTCCCTTAGCTCTTTTCCTTAAAAGGAAGGAGGGTAATTCAAGAGACACAGTGTCTCCAGAGCATAGCCCTTATTAATTAACCTCATAACGTAACCTGCAGTAACATTGTGCAATGCTGTGTACCCCCTCCAGTGCCTGTCCTACATAACAGTGTCTTCTGGCTACAGAATTTAGAGCTTGATCACAAAGATATTGGTGTGTCCTAACTCTCTCTGAAATCAATGGGAATTGAGGTAACTAATTAAGAACTGTAATCAGGCCCTTAGTCCAAAGCAACAGCAAGGCATGCTTTTAAAATCAGATTAGTTACTTAATCGTTCAAACCAGGCACCGAATAATATATTGACTGCCTGTGAATGAGGCATCTTTTTTCTCAGGTCCAGAGCCCACTCTGTCTCACACACCTCAGGAAACAGAAGCCCTCCCTCTATCGAAGCAAAATCTACCAGGCACCGACACTGGCGGTAACATTTCATGGTTGCTCCTCAGTCAGGGTTGCTCATTTACGGCTGTAAAAAGACCCACGGCTGTGCAGAACTACCCCTTTTACACCTGTTTGTGAAAAATGATTTCAGTTCAGTGTAATGATTTCAGTTCTTCTAAGCCTTCTCTGCCCTGTTTAAACAAAAAAAAATTAAAAAAAAAAAAAAAATAATTTTCCTAGGGAATCGTCTGCCATGTCGGCAGACCTTTAGGTACATTATAATGGCAGCCTCTTGCTTGAGCAACGCCCTTTGCTTATCCGCTGTTCTCATCCCAGCTGGTAATAATCAGAACTGAGAGACTTAATTACTGTACCTTTCAATAAGGCTTTAATTTTATTTTTGTTCTTTCTACTGCAAATGCCCATGAATCAGAGGGTCACTTTAAGCACAGAATTCAATTTAATTATACTCACAGGCATTTTTATCATTAAACAGGTCAACTTATTAAAAAAAACGTCTTGATTATGAGTAATGGAAAGCCTGGCAGGCAATCCAGAAGAGTTTCACTCGGAAAGCTCTCACATGCATTTGTTTAAATTTGTTTACTAAGCACTCGGCAAGGTCCCACTGAACGAACATGACAGCATTAACTGAAACTACAACTAATATTTAATTATAAGTGGATTTTAATACTGACTTATTGACTGTTTTCATGGGAATATTTACCAGTATTTGTAAACTGAACTATTATCTGCTGATAAAAGCAGGGAAGGAGAAAAACAACACAAAAGGTCATTGACTGAGAATATGACTGTGTATTCCTGAACCGAATCTGGTAAAATCCTTCCCAAGTTACAGAACTACTTTATACAACCAGGCCCATTCTTCAGATCGGATAGGATTCTTTTTCACACAGGACGCTGTTTTAATTACATGCCAGGGAGGAGGTCTCTGATGGACTATCCTCACATGAACTAGATCTAAAACCAAAAATCCATGCTGTCCATGGAAGGCTTGATGTGCAAGGTAGAAGATAGTAAAAAATTCTGGAGAAATAACATTTTGGATAGCAGAGAACAGAAGAGGTCTCCTGGAAAGATATTTTCATGCTTAACTAATACACCTCAGTACTCAGCTTGGATCTTTTCAAAGGGATCCTTCTGCCTATTTTGGCCACATTCGGTACGCAACGACGTGTAACATGATTTCTATATGTTATTTATAAGGCTAAGTAGTCAAATAATTATACATACTGTGTATTTAAATATCTCTTTCCTTTATGCTCCACATTTTTGTTAACCTCTTGTTTTCTAATAGCTCAACAGGCCTAGAACTTACTTATCTATTTATTTAACAGTATGGTCAATACTAATTTGAAAACTAGCTGTTATTTTTAACCACTTGTTGTATGAATAAAAAAGCATCAGTTCAGTTATTTGAAGCTGAAGTCTTAAAAAGATAATTACAGAACAAGAGTGCAACGCAAGAAGTTAAAGTTTTTACTGATCTCAATTACAAAAATTGTTTACGTTGATCTTTCTGTTCTTATGACACAGAAAAGAAATCAAACTGCAGCAACAAAAAGCTATTACAAATAACTACCTTAAAGGACCCTGACTGCAAAGCCATTTCTTCTCTGTACTTGAAGACTATACGGAACGCTTTTCTAATTCATCCAGGCTTACTTTACAATACTGATAATAGATAACCACAAACACACAGATACCTAAAACAGAAAAATTAGAAGCAATTTCTGTTCCTGAAAAAAAATTCCATTTTCCCGATGCATTAAAGTGCCCAGATATAATAAGAGCAGCAGCTCTCAGAATCCAGAAAGACAATGTGGTATAACCATGACCCTGAATTGTCATGTTTCATTTTCAATTTCCTTTTCTACATCAAGGTAAACATTACGCAGTTACAGCATTACAAAATTGTCAGAACTACAGACACTTAGGCAAAAACATGACCATGTGGATTTTGTTTGACATATATTGTTGCTTATCATCCAAGTGGTAGCTGATTTCAGAGGTTCATAGGTGTTTGGATTTTAAGAGAGAGAACTGATGCAACGTACTCTTTCTACAAATACAAAAGTTTATTCAAACAAGGATATATCCAATCACACGGATGTCGTCCTTGAATCAGTTGCAATGAGCCCACATCTGATGTTACTTCCATTGCGACTCCTATCTCATGTCCTCAGACGTCTCCTCTCACAGCTATGTAACATTCCCTTTCAGCTGATACGGTTACTATCCTGTTCAGACTGGAAAGAGCAGCAGATTTGCTTGTAATAGGTTCACGTACTGCTCTCTGGTGATCTATTTTTTGCTCATATGATTCAACTTAATATGTTCCTACAGTGTACAAGGCTGACCTAAGTTCTTTTAAGTTATGACCTAAGGAATAACATTACTTTTATTAGTCATAAAAATTTCCAAGACCAAGTTTCATATGGAAACAAACCTGAAGCCCAATGAAAAAAAAAAAAAAACCAGTAAAAATAGACAAACTTGCTTCTGCGATAGAAGTTACACTGAAGTGACAATAAAATATACTCAATAGTCTCCAATTAGGTCTCTTTGCTTACACTAATTTTCCAGCTATTAGATATTTGTTCGGTCTATGTTTGGATGCAACTGGAGGGACATTTCAAATTATAACTTAGAATTACAAAAAAAAAAAAGGGTCCTTATACTTCATAGAAATTGAAAGATTGGAATTATTTAATCAGCACAGGTGAATTTGCAAACTTAGCTGCACATAAATTATCTTTACTCCAGTCAATGGATACCTTAGATTTAACCCTGAATTATTTCAGAACCACATTTTTATCAGCAAAATTGCTTTCAAGCAAATCAAGGTTCCTCTGAAGGTTCTGAAAGATAATACGACACTTTGCCATCCATCGCTCCATTCCTTCCCTCAGTTACAGTGGTCCAGCGCTTGGATATTTAACTGGAATTCTCTATAAGAATTTGTCATCTTTTTTGTTACCATTTTTACAAATTCCTGAGGTAGCTTCATAAATAAGGTCATCACAAAGAAATTACACCGTGCGTGAACAAAACAGAACACTACTTGGTTCTGCTTCCTCACTCTCCTCGCACAGTGCTCTACTTCTGCATCTGCCCCCACGCAACTCTCTGCTCACGCATTGTTCCTTCTGCAACTCCATGTATTCGTTTGCCGAGGGACAGTGACGTGAATCCTAATCATGTCTTCTCTGTCACTCAGCACTTCTGAGGACAGTATTCCTGTCACCTCCGTGCTAGTGAGCGAGCATACAAAGTAAAGCAGCTCGGAGGCACAATACAAAGGCTGAAGAGGATAAAGGAGCAGCAAAAGCAAAGCACAACGGATGGTGGGAACAGCGACTGGAAACGAAGGGCTTACTTAACCCCCAGCCCTCAATGGCAATGCTTTTACTCTGGTCCCCCATGAATGTACGGAAATAGACGGATACGTAATAGAAGCCTCAGTATCCGGACTGTCATTTCTTGCATTGCAGTGGAATTTCAAATGACGGCTACCGCACACAGCAGAAAATGCTCCCTGACCCAAAGAACCTGCAATTTACATATTTAAATTGTCAAAGGGAGAGGAAAGAAGGGCAAGAGAAGTTAAGTATTAATTGCATGAAAAAGATAATGATTTGCCACTCAGGTTAGTTCCACAGTTTGGGAGGTAGATTTCTATTTAAATATTGTTTATATTATTCTGAAATTAGGACAAATAACAAAACACAAAGACATGTAGGGCAAAAAAGGGAGACAGAGCAACTTTCAGAGGCCTAAAACATCAAAATGATGGCAAAAATAAGAAGAACTCAGAATGATAAGCTTTCCTAATGAAATACTAGTTTTGCTGTCACATATGTTAATCCCCTAAACTTAGGGAAAGGAACACGGGGCAATACCCAGAATACAAATTGCCCCGAATGCAAAAGCAGCTGCAAAACAAAGAATGAGCTGATTTGACACTTGCTAAAGAAATCCATTAATCATAGGAGAAATATTTATGTTTTCAAGTCAGAATACTAGTCCTGAAAATGAAGTATCTGCATTAATTCCTCATCATATTTCCAGACTTTCAGCCACAACACAACTATTTACATGAAAAATGTGATTATACAATTTCACGTGTGTGTTAACAATTAGTGTATAATGTAAGAGATGTTCCACATCAAGACATTACAAAACGCCATACAGGTAACAGGAAGCATATTTCTAACTGACACCAGACCACTTATTTTAAAATAAGTTAGATCCTGGTTAGATCATGCAAAAGTGATAGATATAACCTGTAAATTGGAATTAGTTACATGCTGCATAATTTCTTCCTATTAAATCTGAGTGCTTCTTTAAAAAAAACAAATTATTTGGGATGCTTTTTTTAATGGAAATTTTGAAAAAAACAGACAATATCTAATCTTAAAGTTCTGCTGAATTTCTGTTGCTATAACAACATGTGAAAACCTTTTTCCTGTTGAGGACATCTGTAGCTATTTTTACATGCAACAGCTGGATTTGTCTGTCTGAATTTCACTTACAAGGAAAAGTGTTTTATTTGCTGTCTCTGAATAAGCTTTTAATATAATGACAAATGTCAGAGTCCAGCAGGCTCAAGAGCTGAATAATCTCTGGTATAAAACAGGCATTACAGGGCAAAACTGTAAAATGAGCAACAGTTTGATTAAAGCAGTGAGAGTCTCACATTCCCCCATGCACGCACACCTCCTCCTCCCAGATTTGGCACTGGAACAACAAGGGCACAATAAGTCTTTATAAATAAGATCTTTGATCTCAGGAGATACCACCTTCGTACTCTAAATTTGTCTAAAATTTACCAATACAGGAGAGCACCAAGGACCTGACTCGCAATCTTCTGTAGAACAAAGCACTTCAGGCAGCTGGAAACAACCATTCAGCTGTGATGCCCAAATACATGTAAAAATATAACAGCTAAATAGTCTCATCTTTCTCCACAAAAGTTTCTCATACAATAAAAACAGCAAATAAAACCAGCAATGAACGTACTGATTTCTCCAAAACAACATAACAGCTGAGCTATCTCAGCACTTTGCAGAATTGGGCCATGTGTAATTTTGCCCCCAAATCATAGATATCTGTAGGACTGCAACCAGAAATTAGGAGCTCTGGTCACAATCATACATAAAATGGAGATCAGACAACCAGGCAACACAAAAATTGACATCTAGAGAAGACAATTCTATTTCAGAACTCCCCTTTATACTGTGCAGCAATGTATTTATTATTATTATTGCACCATAATTTAGACTATAATATCATTATAATGAATTACTGAAGTGAACTGTTCATTCCCTGTGAGGATTAGGAAAGAATGAATTATATCCTAATGCTTATTACAAACCGCTTCTCCCATAAACAGCACAGCTTTGCAGAGCCCGGTGAAACCCATGCCCTTACCTACCTCAGGCAGAGACAAGGCTCCAGTAGTACAAAGGCTTTCAGACTAAAAGGAGCCACAAAAGGCTACGTGGATTCCTGAAAAACTCTCTCCTACCGTTTCCAAAAAGACCTGTTACTTATGAACTGAAATCACAAACAAAAAATTGCAAACAGACTCCACTGGAATGTTGGAAACATGCAATGCATACTTTATACGAAGGTAATAACTGCATATATGCCTGGCGCACATGAATTACAAGGAGAATACTCATGTTATTTTTCAAACACAAAAGAGGAGGGCATGACATTTTGTGAACAGGGTCCTGTATCTTTTTTCTCTTGGTTCTCATTTTAGCTGTAAATACGTAATTACTGTAAATGCATCTAACGCCTACATCATTTCTAAAACAGCACGGAATTGTTCGTATTGCATCTGCTGATCAATAATTACTAATGTCATGCAGAGACAGGTAAATTGCCAGTGCTTTAGCCTAGGACATTTCACGTTCACACAGACGCCTACAGTTTAAGGCAACAGTTAGCAATACAAAAGGCAAAACCAGTCTTAATTTTTCCTTAATAATTTGCTTCCAGCTGATTGCCCAACACAGTAAAATGTACTACTACATGCTGAAAAAGCTTACAGAGTATGACTTGGATGTCAAGATTTACAGCCCAGTGGCAGACAATAGTTTTGTTGACACTTTCTAAACTGAATTTTTTGGAGAGCTTCCTGAAGAGAGGAGAAGTATTCAATTACCCGGTAAATATCAAAGAACATGCTTGGTGTTGCTGTTTTTCCCTTGGACAGGAATTCCATACTTTGAAGTGTGACCTTTTGTGCAGACCTACTGGAGTCTGTATTTAAGCTGTGTGCTGGAGAATCAGACACAATATTGAGCTTAAGAGTGATTTCCATGCTGCTTAATATACAATGCATGAAGCAGCACAGAAAGCGTAGACCAAATGGCCCAAGGCAGCAGTTTCTCCACAATTCTCTAAAAGGACAAAACAAAACAAAAGATTAAGAGCAGAGATCTGAATCAATTGAAATCTAATGTCTTGAAATTGTACTGAGACGTCTGCCAGGATGCCCCAGTAGCTGAGTAACTCTCTGAACTCTGCAAGACTGATAAATACACCTAGATACTTTGCTGCTGTTAGTAAGGAAATAAAGAAAAATAACATGGAGAATAAAACTGTCTTGGAATGCAGCCAGGACAAAGCAGAGCACTTCTGCTCCAGGATTCATGATCCGTGTGAAGTCTAATCTGAAGGGCCGCTAATAAAACTGGAGATTGCAGTGTACGACATTGCTCTTGAAGATATGGGGCCAACACACAGAGCAAAGCATACCGAACTTCGAAGAGTGACATAATGGGCAACCTACTTGCACAGGATGGAAAGCAACATATTTGTTAGGATATGGCAAAAAACAAGTAGTTCAAGCAACTTAAAGAATTTGAGAATGACCTTGTGTTAATCAGGTTAGCACGCCCAAGGGAGTGGGAGGGAAATCTCCTTACTTAATAAGATCAGTCTTGATTTTAGAGATAATAGGGACATAATTACAAGTTGGTGAGGATGATGTGACCTCCAACCCATCTTTTCAATCCTCATCTAGAGATAATGAAGCTAGTGAAAGTGGAAAATAAAATGGAGTAAGGAACAATGATCAGTGCCAAAGTCCAGTGGAGAAGTCTTCAATAACAACTATGCCAAATTTTGTGGAACATAAAGAAAGAAGACATTTTAACACCACATGAAATAAGATCTGCATCCACTGAAACCTTTCAACGCATCTTGTTAAACCAAAAGACTTCAATAAGCCCGCAGTTTAACAGTGTGGTTTACAGCTTTGACACACAAAATGAGAACGAAGCAGACAGAAAACAAACTGGCCTCTCTTTGTGGTAGCCTTCATACGCAGCATACATCTTCCCAAGTAACCTTCCAAAATGACTAGCCTTTTCTATCTGCCATTTATATTTACTGTGGCTATTGCAATGTTTTTTGAAAGTAAACTCTCAGCCATGAATGGTTAGAAACACAACAGGACTCGGTTTTGCACAAAGGGATACATACATCTGTAACTTTGCAGGTGCTGCCATCTGCTCATGTATTAGAATTTGTACCCACAAAAATGTGTTGGTACAAAACTCTTTCAGCTACTACAAATACCTTTGGTTTAACACTTTGGTATTTTTATGAGGAATATTTAAAAAATGAAAAGTAAGAGCTATGCACAAACATCAGAAAAAATACGTCCATAACAACAGTCTTCCCAATTGGCTTTCCATTTGGTAAGTTTATGTTTATTAACTGCCTTTTTTTTTCTTATTAAAGGTATGTCAAACAGACATTATGGGATAGAAGATAAACTTTAATGCTGATTTGAACACTATCAAAAAATGAACTCAAAATTATATACTATCAACTATTCTATTTTTCTAATGTTTGATATGAAAAGTGAGAGAAACGCAAAGAATATTTCTGTCAACAGCGACTGACCTTGAGTTAGGCCTCAATATGACAGAAAACAATCTTGAATTTTCAGCAGGTAACCTGCTCATTTAAAGACTATCAGCATTCAAAATACGAATGACACTGATCCCCTATGTGCTGAAATTCTAAAAAGTTACCTTTAATAAGCAGCTTCAGTTCTTTATGATCAAAGTAACACCAAAACATTACTAAATCCCTTTACTACTATTTTTCCAGATGAATTATTTCATATCAAAAAAACAAACATAAAAATTATAACCTAGTGACTTCAAGATAGTATTGCTCTCTGTTCACAATTAGTATATGATTCTCAAGCTGATATCAAAAGTTGCTGCATAAATTTAATGATATTTATCAAACCTAAGGTTTAAATAAGTTCAAAGCAGAAATAGCACTAGAGCATAGCTTGGGGTAAGGGCGGGGGGGGGGGGGAAAATCAATGAAAAGCCATGAAATTTCTCTGTGCTCTATCCCTCATGTCACAAATAATCTCCCTAGAGAGATATATACACACACACAAAATTAAATTAATGCTTTCAAACTGACAAGCGTGGTTAAAAATAATAAAATTAAGCCCTTTTAATCAGAAAACACTGCCAAAAGGTGCATCCGCTGAAGCCTGCCACTGATACCAAGGCCTGGCCAATCTGCCTGTTAAGAATATGACTTAACGAGCAGAGAGTGTTCTTAAGCCTAGATGGCTTTCCCAAGCCATCACCTCCTGCCAAAGCTCAGAGAGGGCCTGGCAAGCTCTTCTCAGTGCTCTTTGGCTGGAGACTGAGTTGCTATGATATATGTCTACAGTATAATAAGAAAAAAAACTGTGGAAAATGTGAAGATTGCGGGCATCTTCCCCGGAAAAAAACGTGTTTGATTACAGCAAGTCAGAAGCAATCTTGACCTATGAATACCTTACTAAGAGAAAAGAGAACTGTTCTTCCCACTATCGGTTCCAATTTGTACTCATCTCGATATCAATCCAAAAAAAGAGAGAAAAGAGGGGAAACAAAACGAGTATTTTGCTGAAAAAAAAGACTAAAGCACTATAGAAAGAGTTTTTCTGTTGTTATGGAAACACAGAAAGCACAGGCAAGGAAAAAGAAAAGTGAATAAAGAAGCAATTTAAACCGCAAATGTAAACATGTTCTTGCTTCCCGGAAAAAGTCCTTCTAAAGGATTTTGTTGCTGCTGTGGATCTAAGCAACTGAAAACTACAAATTCTTCCCCACAGAAACACAGATAAAAATTTGAAATCCATTGTAACAAAATAATAAATAGGACAAGGAATAAAAAAAAAAAAAAAAAACAAACAGACAGTGTTATCAAACTGGTATTTTCACACACAGAGAGAATAGTTTGCTGAAAATGCAGTAACTTCAGACACTTGCTGTTTTAAATAATCAACAGAGTGGTGAAACAGGACATGATTCTGCATTTATCTGGAGAAAAATAGGTCTTTGTTCTTTCCCCACATTTGTATTTCATCCATGTTAAGCAGGTAGACAAAGAAATAATTCCATTATCTGAACACAAATTACTTATTAAAAATTAGTTAAGTTGCTTTATATGGCACTACTCTGAACATGCAGAATAGAATGTAAAAATTTATATCATCTGTTGGTCTACAGTCCTTTCAAATAAAAAAGTTAATTTAAAATGTTTCCCGACAGAGTCCTAAGTTACATCAAGAAATAATGGTAAATAATTGTACACACGCAACTGATTAGCAAAATATGGCTTCAAAATTCTCATTCTGTCTTTAAGTAATGCTTAATGAAATGGTACAAATCACTCATGCTAATGATATAATGTTCGTAAGTACCTGGATAATCTACTTTGGTCAGGTATCATGGAGCTTCTCAATGAAAATAGGGCAAGGGTTCATGCCAGATCTTTTTGCTGAAGAACATGGAAAATTGGCACTTTCTCTACAGAAGAACAGCAAGCGCATGTATCTCTGGATCTAATTGAAAACATTTTTCCACTACGTTAGAAAGAAGAGAACAAATTTTGTATGTGTAGCAATGATCACAGGCTTATGTAAGTTAACAATGAGAGACTATGACAGAGGGTTTGTCATCTCTCCGAAATATTTGAGAGGACGATTGTAGGTGAATCCTCAATAGTTTTAGTACCATGGGTTTTGGTCAAATATCCCGACTGCACCTATTGAACAATTACTCTTGCTGATGGAATAATGGGCAGGAAATCAACTGCATGTCCAATACACACTTTTAGAAATAAGCTAATCTTTGAAAATAGTTTCTCTTCCTCACCAAAAAAACCCAAAACAAAACACCAAAAAACCCCAAGGGCAATAGACCATAGAGTTCACATCATGGACCCAATGACTTCTAAATTCATTCTGGAGAGAAAATCATTTTTAGTGTAGTCATCTATCATTCACCCAGCTCAGTAGCTTTTTACTCCCTGCAGGGCAAGCTCTCTTCATCCTTGCTTCGGTCATTTTAAACTACAGAAGGGAACAGATTACACACCTAAGACCACTGCTGATTTTTTTTTTTCCTTTCTTAGTCCAAATTCTTAAATCATTTTGTGTCTGAGAACTCTGAACTCGGGCATGTGAACTGTTCTGACAGTAATGGTATCTGTTAAGAAAAAACACTAGACTCTTCATGCATATAAACATGTACATAACTAAACAAAAGCAAACAATATTCACACAAATGTTACTATTGTAATTATAGAAAGTGACTGAACTGCACTAAATTACTGGGACTAACTTTGGCTTGCTGATTCCCATGCACTCGCATACACCTTTAGCTCCAAATACCTGTCAAACTCACTAATGTTCTTCATAGAGAAGTAAAACTTAAAAATAGAAACACGGATCTTATCAGGATCTAATCAGACCTTTTGAGGAAAAAAAAAATCCAGGCAAATTTGTGTGATTTTTCAAAATGAAGCATTTTACCTGATTTTGTGATGATACCCACAGAAAGCCACCATGTACTTTTCCAATATTCTTTAGCAACACGCACACAAACACAAGTCTCTATAGATTTATGAACACGAAAGGGACACAATAAAACATTGTCACATCTCTATTTGACCCACTGTATTTCAAGAAATGCAGTTTAAAAGTCTAACCTGCAGTGGAAGACCCCATTGAAAGTCCTGGTGGCTGCCTGCTCGGGAGCTTTACTGCTGGTTCTTAGCCAGGAGAAGGATAATTGAAACAAAATACCCTGGGGGAAATGGGCACAGAACATGTATTTTCCTTTGGGCCGACTGTAGCAGGACTTTAGAAGCACCAAGATGATATCCCTGCTGATTTCCTGTCTCTACTGCACTTTTATCTCTGGTGTACAAAACCAGTTACGATCTCTGCCATAAAAGATACAATATACTGATTTATCCCTAATTAAGGATGAAGTACAGAAAGAACATTTGATTGTTGTTTACCTTTCGACATCTGTTGGCCTCTTTCAAATACAGTGATTTGAAAAAAGGAAAGAAACCTCACTAATTGCTCTTAGAGCTGTGTGAAGAGTTCAGGCTTTCTGTTTCTGGGCTTTTGTAAGGAAGAGCTATGTTTCAGATGTAGTGTGTGTTGCTATGGTAATTATTATTTTACTGAATGATATACATTCAGAACTGATTTCATATTGTCAGTCAGCAATTAAACAGATTAAACTGTGTATACTCACGATTCTGAAATATTTCCAATTTGTTTTAAATTTTAGGGCATGTGCAAAGCACTGGTCTGACAGTCCTGGAAAATGAAAGACTAATTCAAAGGGGAGCTCCAGCTGTACAGGTTTCCTCTTACCTCCTCAATGGTCTATTCACAGGCCAGTGTATCTTAGGAGCACAGATACTGCAAGAACATTTTGGTGCCTGACGTCAGATACTGTCTCTTTGGCTCCTCACAGCTACAGCCATCTCCTGCTCATTCTTCTGCTGCAGACTCGGTATCTCTCTTCCCAGATGGCTGTAGCAGCAGCTACAGTAACTATCAGAAATCGAACTGGTTGGCTTCTATTTTCCATTATCACAGTTCTCGTCAGGAGGAAGTTTTCAGTTGCAAACCCCTGAGAAAACCTACTAAGTGAGGATAAATCACTTTCCTCGTCCTGCAGTCCCTTCTGCCACCATGCAACCTCTGAGGACAGCACACCGCTCTGAAAGCGGGCAGGCAAACGTGCGGCATCAGCTGCGGCCCTGCATCCTACTTTCGTTACCAGGACACCTGTACGATAGAACCAAAGCACAAAGTACCCAATGTTATACGCAAACCTATCATCCATCACTTTTATTCCAGACCCAATATATACTTTAGACTGACAAAACCAGATTTCTCTAGCTCTCTCAAGTATCTAACTGAAGTTACAGAAACACGAAAGCAGTTGAGGAAGAAAACCAGGAAGCAACATGATTTAATTTTCCTGAGAGATTCTAAGTATCTCAGAGTAACTAGAGAGACAATACTCCTACAATATAAAAACGATGCTAAAATTTGTGTAACCAAAACCACAAAACCCTTTGGAATTTTATTCGCTATGCCTTAGCTTAGCAAAGGAAGAAATGATAGTGGCAGAACAGGAAATCAGGAGAGCCCAGGCTTGTGCCTAGCTTTATTACAGGCTTGCTTTGATAAATCAATCGGTTCCAGAATCCCATTTTTCCCCATGCTAAGAAATAACTCAAGAAAAAAATTTAATATACGTGAGTAGGGGTAGTCAGGGAGATAAATGATGAGTTTGAAAACTCATGGATGAAAACCACTAGAAAAACGCACAGAATTGTCAGGAAGGAAAGTAGCTGTGCAGCTTCTGAACAAAGGAGAATCATCTCTAAACAAAGAGCAAATTCAGTGTCTGCCTTGGTTCTACAGACCCATGGCTGGATGCATGCAATAACACAGACAAAACAGGCTGAATCTTTAAGCTTCATGGGGAGGACACCTGACAGACACAGAACAGTAACGGAAATTATAAGATGTTACTTAATTATCCATACATTTTCTTGGTCATTGTCTCTATCATGTAAATTATTTTAATAGGTTGACATATTACTGTTTGTGGGAGCAAGTCAGTTAAGAGATCAGGAATGAGTCAGCAGTAGAAGGCTGATGGAAACATTAATCTTGAAGAAAGAGCTAAAGGACTAGAGGAAAACAGAATATCATTCAAGATCTGAGAAAATATAATGGGCACAGAGGGTCTGACAGGTGAATAGACTGATGGCTGCACAAGGGAACATCGACTGCGAGAAGCTGGTAGAGCACAGGCCATAAACAAAGAGGAAACAAAATGACTAAAATAAGGTGAAGCCTTGAAAGTTAAGATAAAAATAATTTTGATTCCAAAAGGAGATCATAATTTACCCAAAGGAGGTCACGTCATGGCAACATGACTGGAGCAATTGTGTTGCATTTGCCGTTTCTCTTAGTGATAAGGAATCAACATAATCTAGTCATTTCACTAGCGGCATTTCAGACAGTTCACAAAGGATTTGGCATTCATTCAGGAAAGTCCTGACTTATCTTTTTGTCCCAGTTCCCAACCCTGTGCACAGTAGGTCTTTTGTATGTCATCAGCATATCAGTAAAATATCTAATTTGTTCACAATGCTACTCACTACATAAAATCACTAAAGCAAGAAAGACTTGTTTTACGTCTTTTGGATCAAGCTGTCATGTTTGCAAAATATACTTTGCTGGGTATCCCTGACATATGGTCAGAATAATTTGGTTTGTTTTCTTATATACAATCTTCTTTCAAGGAAAATTTACTATGAGAGCACTATGGAGGAAAAAAGGATGCAAAATGACCCGGTATTCAGTTCCAAGGGAACGTAATTTTAATAGCTATTGAAACTGTCTGCTGGGCTTAATATTCAGGCTAAATATGATGAAACCAAAGTGGTGATTCTTTCTCTTTCTTATGCGTTTTAGAAAATTTGGTTTTGTCTGAAGAGAACAGGGAAATACAAACAAAGTTGTTCACATCAACCAGACCAGCAGCTGCCAAAAGAGCCTGAAAAGGGAACATTAACTGCAATTTCTGCATCTGAAAAAAAAAAAAAAAGCAAACGGTTAACTAACAGCAGGATTCCACAATATGAGTTCAGTAAAGCTCATAATCCTCAGCTTTCCAGAAGGGCCACAACATTAAAATTCAGTGGTGAAGGAACAGATCATTCTTTAAGACAACACTAGCAGCTGAAGTATAAGTGAAATGGTAGTCATAACCATGTCCCTAACTTTCTCCTTAAAATGGTTCTAATGATATCCTTCAGCCTTTGCCTAGTTAACTTCCAATCAGCACGTGTGAGGCTGAACTAGAAGTTATTTTAGGAGCCAACTGGAAAGGAGATTCAGCCTTTTTAAATTTGAATTGTTTTCTATGGTTTAAGACTGTTTCCATGGAGAGACCACAGCATATGAACAACTTTAGGCCAAGTGCTTTGCTGCAGGCTTATCTGAATGAAAGCACCACAGCAGAAAGGATAATTGAGGCCAGTTCTTTAAAATTCATGGCAATTCTCCTATACTTAACACAGGAGCGATTTATTTTCACTATTTTGATCTGTTAAGCATTTAAAAGTTAAACAGTGCTATATACACCTTCTCTTAAATGACATATCTTAATATAATATTTACTCAGGATGGAATAATGTTAGTTGCAACAATGTCATGCCATTGGGTGATGGTGGCAAAGTAGCAGGCAAAATTATACTCTAGATGAATGGTAAGAGATGCATATGGGGAAAAAATGTCCATCCTAAATTCATACACAAACTAGTGGGCTCTGAACGGACTATTACCACTTGGGAGAAATACCTTGTAAGTTATAACAAATAGGTCTATTAAAAAGCCAGCTTACTCTTCACTAAAGGAAAATAAAGGAAATACACTGGTCATAATTATTAGAAACAGGAATATTGTTATACTACTATATAAACCCTGAGTGTGTGCGCAACTTGAATACTATCTCTGATTTGGTGTCGGTCTGGGTTTCTCTCCTTACACCTTCCCCCTCCCAAGGCACACACACAGAGACAAACAAGAAAAGTACAGAAAAGGGCAACAAAAATGATCAGAGGGAAGGAACAGCTGCTCTTTGAAGAACAATTATGAGTTTATATTGTTTAAAAAAGTCACGTGGACGCATTGGTCTAAGAGCAGCAATCTAGTGGATACGCTGTATGCTCTTGCACATCTTCACAAAGCAAATCCAAAATTCAGCTTTTCCCCAAAAAACATTTCACTAGGCAACACCCTTGTCCCTACATATTTTAAGACAATAATGAACAGTGCTATATATGTGTTGGTATTTTGGACAATTTCTAAATTAGTTTGCAGTTCTCCCAACAGGTAGTGTTATGTTTGCAAGTTCACATTCTTAAGACTCCACAACACACAACAATTGATGTATATTAAATAACACCTATATCACCTGTGAGGGTCCCAAAATTACATCTATTATGTACTTCAGAAAATAAAGAAACAAATATTAAGTGGCTCAAAAAATGCTAATGAGAATTTTGCAGAAACAAGGTTTAAGGTCCAGGAGCTAACATATAAATGTCTATCAGTAGTTCAAGTTTAAACAAGTCCTGAGAACATTTTCAGAGCTTAACAGATCATAAAAATACCATTAACAGTCCTTATTTAGCATTTTCAAAATAAGCACAAAAGAAGCCTGTGGTAATTTACATACAATCCTTTGGACTTTCACCTAAACTTCATCCAGGCTACAAACAATCTGTGTTTTATCTGCTTAACCCCTTTGGAGACAAGATAGCAGGCAAAGGGGAAACACAGCCTTTGCAAAAGATTTTCTTAACCATACTCCTGCGCTCTTAAAAACACAAGCTGAGATGTAGCTTCTCTCCTCTGTGCTCATCCCTTCACATGAATCGCTGGTTTCATCTGTGTTTCATCTAATGTAATCAGTCTTATTGTGTGGGCTGTGGTCAAACTCAAGACAGAGCAGAGCTGCGCTGAAACAGGGCCTCCCCTCCTGCGCCGTCAGCTCAAACTCCAGCTCAACGTGTTCAGGCTGCAGCTCTCATGGACCCGAGTCACAACACCGGGATGCGATGCTGTGGGCCTTTTCCAGTCAGGGCAATGTTACGGAGTGCAGCCTATTACGGCAGGAACTCCAAACTAGTGCAGTATAACTCAGCACAGTTACAGAGTAAATGTCACAGTTTCACAGTCATATCCCATCCCAGGAAAGTATGTTCAAAACACCTGGATATATTTCAGGCTTTTGCTAATGAAAGATGATCAACTGAACTACCTCACCATCCAGTTTAAGAGCCTTCACCTTCTCTTTTAAATTATCGCACCGAATCATTCATACTATGCCTGGCTTTGAAGGACATCTGCACACTTTTCCCAAGACAGAATGGTAATTTAAAACCTGAATGGAGGAAGAGGGACAGCAAGAAAGTTTTCTCTGCCGAGTCAGGATGTTGCTACTTGGACTGGTTTTGCTCCTGGCTCTCCTGTTCATGGCAAATGTTAGTGTCAGGTTCTCATAACTGAGTACCAAATCAGACAAGCTGATACTCAGAAGACAATAGCTGAGTCTGAGAACGTTTACTACAGCCAAAGAAGTTCCAAGGCATTTATTACCAGAACGTTTACCTTCGATATCAGAAACTCTGTATACACGAGAGGAACAATTTATGCTGACATTTTCCATAGCAATGCTCTTTTCCATTACAAATGCATCATGTTCTTTCCATTCTTATGCATAAAGAACAATGACCTTAAAAGTAACATTTCAATTTACAGGAAATCTTAACTAGTATGATCATCATACCCAAAGGAATATGATGCTAAAATATTATTCTCTTGAACTTTGCAAAACACAATAAGATATCAACACGAATAACAAACCTTTCACCGATTTAATACATATGCGCTGTAGTGAGGTATTTTGCAAGTAAAGGTTAATTTGCTTCCCCCTGCAAAAATGATATTGATAATTACTAGAGTCCACATTAGCTTATTCAATCCAAATTTCCTGGAGGTGAACAGCAGTACACAGAAGCAAAATGACCAGATTTTGACTGCGTTCTTTGACCTGCATTTCTCAGACTAATGAGGAAGTATCTAGGTAAGATGCAAATGAGCAGCCCACATGGTGAAAGGAATTCGAGCCTACCAATTGCCTTTGTCGTTCCCTGTATTATGGCAAGCATTTCTAACCACTGGCAGACATCTTCTAACCACTAACTGCAGACTTGCACATCATGCATAGATCAAGATCACTGTTTTCCTATCAATATACAGTATAACAAACACAGGTAATCCTTTTCTTTAGAACAGAAACCAGTTCTATGGCAAACATGGGTACATGAAACGAGGACACCGAGGAGCTACAAAAGTACTCTCAGCCAAGATCCTGTAAACAAAGTATGTCAGCAGAAGATAAATGGAAATGTTAATTTATTTTACTTCTTGAAATTCTGGATCCGATTCCGCTGTTTTATTGCATCTCCGGGGATAAACTCAAAAACCAGACAGGCTTGCTTTGTCACGTTTCTTCTCTGGAGAATTTTAAAAAAGAATCTATTTGCACCATTGCAGGTTGAAAAAAATCTGAATCAACAGCGACTCACTCAGCTAGTTCCTGACTCCAAGACAAGTGAATCAAGAAGACACTGTTTCTTTTATCCAACTGTAGCAATTACCCCCAATGGATTTACACATTCAAAAATATATTTATGATGCCTCATTAGCTTGGCATGAGGAATAAACTCCATCAGTCAACATTTATTTTACTAGATTTAACTGTTATTACCCTTGAGTTGAAAAGGAAATGAAGAAAAATGTAGGCTTGTAGGAGCTATTTGCCCATGGGCTTCATTATGGGTGAAGAAAAAAAATGTCAAGAGGGTTGTTTTCGTTTTGGGTAGGGGGCAAGAATTATTCACCTGCTTTAAACGTTCTTGTTAACAGACAGGTAAGGGTATAAGGTGCTGCAGCCTTGATAGTAAGAATGTCAAAAGTTCATGGCAGCTGTATCAAGAGGGCCAAAAGCGATGAGCACCTACTCATTTGGCAAGGCACTGAGATGACACGAATTGGTGGCATTGGTCTGGTTCTTCTCATGCGACTGTCACTACCACATAAATCACCAGTGCAACTGCCAGCAGTATGCAATTCTAGATGAGCACTGGCTGTGGAAGGGGGCACAGGAACACCAACCAGGAACTGAAAGAAGCCCTGAGCTAGCCCCTGGTACCGCAGTTGGCAGAAACTATTCTGAGATTTAACACAGGACTTCAGTTATAAGGGAGAAACAACAGCCTCTATCAGTCCTAAATTAAAATCTATTTATGTTTATGAAATATATTTATTCGCACATCTCTGCGTGTGTATGCTTTTAAAGATAAAATAGCAAGCAGATAGATGTTGATTTATGGAGAGTTAGAATTAAAATAGCTTACTTGCTGATTACACCATTCAGGACTAGGCTGTTTTGTCCTATTTGACGTTATTTTTTCATTGCTGAATGCTATGCCATTGTCTCATCTCCAATGTACTTTAATACCACATTCATAATGCCACAAAGGTGCTAATTGACCAGAACATTTCAACAGTGTGTATGTTAAGATTTCCATTGTACAAAAATAAGGTAATTTTGTCTGTGCTATCTATCTGTAGACAGGTAGCTGTAATCCCAAAAGTCTTTATCTCTCTATCTTATCTCCAATACGATACTGAAATGGCTCATGCTACCAAATGAAAAACAAACATATCTGGGCTTATGTTATGCCATATTAAAAGTTCAGCATTATTTCGTTAAATAGCTATGTTTACTTTGTTTGATATTACAATCACAGATCTTACTCTTTCTGACAATACATAATCCAAGATATTTGGCACTCTATCAACAATTCCAGACTTGGAAGGATTAGAGATGCGCTGACAGTTAAACGGAGTTAGAGTTCTCTGCCAAAGATAGATAAGTAGCATGTACTCTTTGATAAGTCCTATCAGAGCCACACTCTGACAGGAATTCCTTTACCACGTTACTAAATCTTACACTATGAACCTCGTTACTCACACTGCCATGTGCCTCACTAGAGGCTGAACTCCCTTGCCACCAATAAATATATTCCGTGTCTTTCCCCAATTACATACCTACTGCTTTATATTCCAGATTGAAAATAACCGATCGGGCTTGATGGGGCTGGGAGAGGGAGAAGATGGAATGCTTTTGTAATAGTGTACAGAGATCTAGCCAGAATGCTTAATCTGGTTAGCTGTAAGACGAAAATCTGTCTGGTGGCTGTGTGACAAAGGAATGAGGCTATGCACAACAATGCAAACACCTTATTTTAAATGTTTACAGACAGAAATTTCCATCATTTGCACAGAGTTACTCTGTTGAAGGAAGTTGCTGTAGAAACATTACAGCTGGGGGGGATTAAATCTTAGATCTTTAATCGGAATGATTCTTCTCCATGCCAAATTTTTACAATATAATTACCCACACAGGCACACACATGCCGAGCACGAGGATACACGCCAGTACCATTCAGTAAAAGCAGACCTAAGTTGACTGAACTTTCTTCTTTTATAGGACTATCATGATGCTAGCTTCTGTAGAATCTGGCCATACATTTACTCACCTCACTGGATGCTACATCATTACAAAATCCATTCCAAAATCTCTCTTTGTCTTCAACAGAATTTGGTAAAATAACACCGCTCTAGCTGCAAAAGCATTCCTGTACATGTAATGAAGATCTCAGATCAAACATCTCAACAGATTCATTTAAAATAAGTGTATTATAATTTCCTAGATTATTACCTGCCAAAGCTCAGTGGGTGGTCTCTGAAGGCCTGCGCCGTCAGGAATCCCAGGTTCTTAGAATCCTGTCATATCTGTCTGCATCCACCCCCTCAATGCTTCCAGTTTCCCTTCTTCTGCTTCAGAAAGTAATTCCCTTGGTAGCTGTCACATTACGATATTGGGATACAGTCTTCCTGCTGCACTTGTGGATTCTAACTGAGCCTGATTGTCAAGTTCACTAACGGAAAACGAGTACAACCTACTGCAGCGCCTTCAGATTAATTTGCCTTGAGCTAATCAAAGTCAATTTCTAATTTCGACCCTTAACTGTGATCAATAGGGCTTCAATAAAACTTATTCATACGAATAGGGGGATAACCGATAGGAAGAATTTGCATTCAATGTAGCTATTTAGGATTATATATCATCCAGATTTGTTTCTTCAAGTTCAGATATTTTTCAGGAAGAGGGAGACGACAGCTCAGAGTGTTATCACAGCAGCAAATCTGGCAAAGTTTAAGAGCACAGTAAAAACTGGAAATGGGTTTAGAGTCATATGTAGTCAAGCCAGATTTTAACTACGTTATTATCACTATATAGCTATTTTTTATATAAACAGGCATTCAGTAAGGTGCCTCATATACTTTATGGAGAGAAGCCTATTCCCTGCAGGTGTTAAGGCCTAACTCCTGACTGAGACATCACCTCCGACTCTTCACTCCCTCTTTTATGCTCCAGCGGTATAAATCAACTTAGAGCATGTAAAGCTTATTTACATTCATATGGCATTCTCTGAAATATGATCTATAGGAAAATTTTATCCTTTGTCAGAATTTTCTTGCATGCTTAATTCAGTGCAAACCAAATCAGCACAAGAACTTACATATACACACTAACATATCAAGTAACTGATTTTATAATTTTTAGTACACTTAGAAGCATGTTATTTTTAACTAAGAAAACTAAGTTGATCTTACTGGTGAGCATGGACAAGCTTGTTTACTTTCTTGGGTATAGGTAAAAGCTGTCATAGACAGGTATCTGGGCTGTGTATTTGCGTGCTTTATTTTTTTATTGAATACCACAGCTTGGCCAATAGTTTGCAGAGATAAAATAATCTGAAAGATAATTTCAAGCATGATATCAAGGGTAACACTTCCTAAAGTGCTTTGTCTATGTTGCCATTTTTCCGGAAACTTCCCCAGTTTGTTGTTCCCACCAGTGTTACGATAAGGGCAGCAATTTTAGACACCTCACTGTAAAATTTCTTTATCGTGTCACTTACCCTGGCACTAAGTGAGACTAGCAGCTTGTATTTTCTACTCATACTAGCAGTGGTAGTCTCTACTGTTTTCAGGGATAGTACTGTAATGGTTTTATAACTATGCACAGAACGCAACAGTAAAAGTTACAGTAAAATTAATCAGCGATATATCTAGCTGCCAGTCTGTTTTAAAAATATATTCCCTTTTCATGCGTATATTTTTGTTTTTCTCTGATTACAATTATAACAGATGAATAATTAACCTTTGCAAGCAAATACACAGAGTAGCATCATACTCACACAATTAACTGTATTCATGCAACAGACGTGTAAACGTCTTTTTTCCAGGAGGTGGTAAAAACAGAGGGATCTCTGGAGCAAAAGAATACTTGTGAAATGCTTTCTTTTACAGGATATCCAAGCACATAGGCTGGAACGTGGAATTTGGGGAGTTACAAATATACTTAATACAGCTGCAAATGCCTTATTTTGATATTAAGTCAACATACCACTCCATACTCAAATTCTGCTAGCAGCAAGCAGAGTACCAGAACTCACAATAAAGAACAAATCTAATAATTACCAATTCCATCCAAATTGATGTATTTTTGAGTCTGGAATCAGTAGATTAGTTGCAGTCTTTGACCTTTCAAAGTAAGTACACTGTCCTCCTCCCAATCTCTAACAAGCAGCAACCAAAGTTCATTAACACCAGTTTCTTGGGTAGCTTGCTATGTCAATGTACTTCTGGTTTTTATGAGACTTCTAGACTATGATAAATTCTTATTTCCCGTTTACAGGAGAGTAAAATAACATGAGGAGGAACTGATAGAGAATGATAGATTTATCTTTTCAAATTGCTCCTCAAAGTATAAAAGCATCTATAACTGGTTTAAACACAGAAACAGCGGTTGAATAAAACAATTTGGACCATCTATTTACCTTGCCAGACTTTCTTTGTCATGGAAGAAATATTCAACACTGATAAAAGAGGATGGTGAAATGTAAGAAAGGTTACAATTCTGTAAATCCATAGTAATAACATTAAAGCGGGTGCACTATAGCTACTTTTGACAATTAGATTATTGAATAAATAAGGGAATATGGTTCAGAAAAAAAGGTGCAGTTTTCACCAAGGAATCAAATAGAATATACAGGTTTTCACCTTGGAGAGGGAGAAGGGGCATCAGTCCTTTAGTTTGCATCGACTTCAGCTGTCCAGGGACTGATTAGGTCATTAGGTTCAATCAACATTTCACTGGGATGTTTAAACACAGCCCATCAGGTCTGAAGTTAGCAGGTAACCGACTTAAAGGAGCGAGCATGCTAGCGATTCCTTTTAATAGTGTTTTAGCTGATCTGATGTTTCAGATGGTATAATCACTCTCACATGTTTTTTTTTATTAATTATTTTCATTATGGCTTCTATGTATGTTGGAAAACAACCCCTTAGATTTCCTCTGTTACAGATTCTATCCCCTATCTCCCCAAAGAACTATTTTTCAGGGTCTGAGTGATGAGAAGTAGTTTTCTTAGACTTGGAGGAATTCTTGAAGCTTCAAAATACCCATCAATGTCAGCGTAAATGTTTAAAGGAAAGAATTTGGGTATCGCAGAAGAAAAAAAAATAAATCTCAAGAGCAGTCTAGAAGACCCCACATGCTTACTCACAAAAAAAATCTGAAAGGCATAAAACAGAAAAGTAAAACAAATCATCTTCCTCAAAAAGAAGAATAAATATACAGTAAATTAATTAACACAGTTCTGAAACACAAGGATTTATGAAACTACAGGATGTGTTAGTTTATCCTTGGATTTAGAATTAGCAATTTTTTGAGGGTCACATCCAGTGCCTTTTTATTTAGCCCAAACTTCCTTTGACATGACTTGGAAGCTCTTGACATGCAGAAAATGCAAATTAACCTCCATGCACATTGTCTAACTTGGCATTTTCCTGTAACTTTCCATGTTTACTGTTGCTACTAGTATTACTTCAAGGGTAGCTATTTTAGACTTCTCACTGGAATCATTTTTATCATGTCACTTAACCTTGCTCTAAGTGCGACTAGCAACTCGTATTCCCTACTGCTCCAGTGGATAACATTGTTTTGTCACCAAAAACGAACACCTAAGAAAAGTAAGTACAAGTTCCTGTAGCGTGTATTTCAAGAGTCTAGACAGACCCTTTGGCTAGCTACAATTCTATGGTACTGCTTCTAGTAAAATCTCTCACCAATTTGCTCTGTTCAGTTTTCTTGACTACTTTCACAAGATCGATTCCGCAGCAATCATTTTCTAGCAATCTCTCTGAATCCTAATTCTACTATGAGTACTAACACAACTTTCAGATGCCTATCAATGCAAAATCCCACAAGATCCCATTATAGAATACACCATAAGGCTACCAGAATAATGTGAAGATATGGCATTTTTAATTTTTTGCAGTAGTGAGCATACTGGAAAATGAGGAAAACATTCTGCTGGCACATAGTCTTTAAAATGCCATATGATCTTATACTATTATTTGCTTGTTGATTTTAACAAACCTAATTTTTTTTTCCCCCCAACCTATAGAAATTTGAGGTTTTACTCCCACATAGAAGCAGCCCTTTAAAAATAAGTTTTTCCTGATTTAACACCTCTGAATATTTTCCTTTGTATCTGCTAGATGGCCACAGGCAAAGTAGAACAGTGTCGGTGTCATCCCTTTTTTACCACTAACAGGAGACATTTGGATTACTTTACCAGGCTTTCCAAAAAAACTTTCAGTGAAGCCTAAAACAGCTCCCTGAAAAGCATCTGTAACTGGTAACAAGTTATTAATAGCAAACCCACATGGAAGCAAGAGCATAAGAAAGTACCAGATCTTTCTCTAACTTAAAAGTTAAAGTCACAGTGTAGCCCCTAATATCTTGCAACGATTTCAAAACAAGTACAGACACAGTAACGTACAACCAACTTTCAGTTTAGGAAATCTGCCACAATAAAACAGGGATTACAAGAAAACTTTGATGAGATTCTCTATTTTGCAGACCCATTTCACAGACTGACAATGATTCTCTAAGAACTGAATGGAAGGAACATGGATGGGTCACTCTGGTTGTGATATTATTTAATTCTTTCTTCCTCTTTCTGTTTTATTATTTCATGCTACCTGATTAGCTGCTTTTCATATCTTTACAAATATAAAGCAGACTTCCTCAAAACGCTTTCCTTTTTCTTTCTGTACTTCCTCAACAGATGTTTTTGTTATCTGTCTTTCGGATGGCAAAATAACCCCCCACACAAGGTGTTACTTCCAGATTTAATATTTTGCTCCGCTCCATAATACAGAGGATGAGACTGCAAGACAGCTCGTATCTCCCTTCTTACTTTCAATTTTTGCCTGGCTGGATAATTTTTGTTCATAAAGGGACTGATCAAAATTCAGTGTTTAAGAAAGCTTAGACAGACAAACAAGTAAATATATATACACACAAACATAGGTGTCTTATTATAGCATCTCCTGGGCTGTTACAACCTTTGTCTTTACTCCTGTTAAGATGCACAGACAGCATGGAAACAGAAATTGCATTACTTCTCAGTTTTCAGAGGACAATAAATTAAACTGAATAGCTATCAATATGTTAATGCAAAACTAGCTTTTTATTAAGTAGATTATATATTTTGTAATACATAAATTATATATTTTCTAATTGTTGTTTAAATCTATTTAGTATAGAATTGCATTAATAGAAATAGAACACCTTTTACAAACAAATTTAATCAATATATTTACAGTTTATTGCTTTCTGCATTAATTTTTCAACTAGCTAGGATGAATTTAAGAAGTGTTTTTGAGATTTATTGTATTGTACTATATACACTTATTCTAGATAATTAAAAAATGCCTGTTCTTACTCCCTGTTGACAAATTATTCTTCTCACATCTCCTAAGAAATCGGGAGAGCTTGTAAGATTTTTTGGGGGAAAATATTTTAGGATCATAGAATAGTTTGGGCTGGAAGGAACCTTTAAAGGCCATCTAGTCCAACCCCCCTGCAATAAGCAGGGACACCTTCACCTTGATCAGGCTGCTCAGAGCCCCATCCAACCTCACTGTGAATGTTTCCAGGGATGGGGCAGCCACCACCGCTCTGGGCAACCTGGGCCCGTGTTTTACCACCCTCAGAGTAAAGAATTTCTTCCTGATATCTAATCTACATCTGTCCTCTTCCAGTTTGAAGCCATTCCCCCTCATCCTATCGTAACAGGCCCTGCTATAACGTTTGTCCCCATCTTTCCTGTGGGCCCCCTTTTAGGGACTGGAAGGGGCTCTGAGGTCTCCCCACAGCCTTCTCTTCTCCAGGCTGAACACCCCCAACTCTCCCAGCCTGTCCGCCCAGCGGACGGGCTCCAGATCTCCCAGTGTCTCTGGGGCGTCCTCTGGCCCCGCTCCACCAGGTCCATGTCTCTCCTGTGCTGAGAGCCCCAGAGCTGGATGCAGCACTGCAGGGGGGTCTCACCAGAGCAGAATAGAGGGGTAGAATCCCCTCCCTCAACCTGCTGACCACACTGCTGGGGATTCAGCCCAGGATATTTAGTAATTTTGTAGGAGAAACTATTTTTTCTTTAATCCCCAGAGCTAGATTTAGAACTTTGTGGCTTGTCTCATTTTTTAAAAAATTACTGTATTGTATGTCATGAACAGCATCAGCACTTATAAAAACAAAGTGAATGTGAATTGCACCAACTCAGTTTTATGAGGTACTAAGCCAAAAGTATCTAATATCCAAAAATGTTTTTCTAAAATTAGTATACAATGTAATTAGCAAGATTTTAAGTATTCTATATGATCATTTGGGTCACTCATAATCAGTCAAACTGAAAAAGGTTAACACCAATGAGGAAAGTTTAAACCATTTAAAATTCATTCTCAAATGAACAATGCACTGGGGAAGAGGATCAGATTACTTAATATAGGTTCGGTTCTCCTCTCCAACCAAGTGGCCTGGGCATACATCCCTGGCCAGGCTCTTGGAAACTGCATCTTCTTTTCTCCCCTTATTTCAATGGGAATTGCACAAGTGTTACGCAATGATAACTCTAACCCTCCATCTACATGGAAGACAATAACACAATTCTTTTCATGGATTTTACACAGTTCCAACCATTGAGGTAAAATTTTAAAGGCCAGAGAAAAGAGCTCACTTTTTTTTTTTTAATTATTTTTAAAGGATGTGCAGTATTTGGTAAGGAGGGAGTTCCTTCTCTCTCCTGATCTATCAAGTATCATAAATGAATAATATATCTCACTTTCTCTTTAGACTTCTAAGACACGAATATAGCTCAAACTTCATCTTTTTGGGGCACATTAAAACTACTAGTAGTACTATTTGCCGTCACAGAGGAATTGTACAAGCTCCACTTAGAAATCACTTCCACATGTCAAAATTTTAAAATGTTCTGTAAAAATCCAAGATCTCTGTTAACTATTATAACAGATCTTCATTTGAACTTAACAGAGACTAACCTTAGTAGTTCAGCACAGTATTTATATCAATGCTCATTTCTATCTGGGGTACTTTCACCAACAATTCACATTTGAATGTTAACGTTAGGACCAATTCATTTTCTTCTAAAATTTGGCATAACATTTCTGGAGTGCCAAGAAGAAGAGAGATTAAATTAATTTTGTAACAGATACATCCCTTATTCTCTGTGGAGTACACTCCAGTGAGAATGCAGAACTAAGAACAACCCAACGCACCCAAGTTCTGCAAGGAGAAAGCATATCTGTCCCCCAAACAATAGTGTTCCTCCTAATTTCTAGAAATATTGAGCTTCTGACTTCCCGTTACCTAACACATCGGTTTTTACACAGCTTTCAAGAAAATGGTAATAAGACGGCTGAAAGCATGAACTCTTATATGATAGGTACCTTTATATATAATACAGGCATTCAATCATATTTGCCTCAATGATTAGATGACTTGAACAGAATGACACCGCTTATAAGAAAACCTGGTAAAAGTTTTAGTTTAAAATATATATCATTCCGTATAAGTAAGTGTGAATGATTAGTTTAATATTAATTTATTAATTTAAATTCCTACTTTTTATGCAAGTAGGAATTTTTGATAGTTTACCATTGTGTCCTCAACTAGACCCATAGATTTCAAGAGGAACCGAATGTTTCCCCTGATTTTCAGGTGATCTATTATAAACTAATAAACCAAATCCCTTATTAAAAAAATATTATTATGAGCTTTATCAGCACTACCATATAATTTAAAAAAAATAATCAAGCAATGTCTAATTGAGCAAAAGCTCATGGCATGCAGAACTAGTATACGTGGGAAAACAAATTTTAGTTACCTAATATCTTCTCTGTTGAGAAACAGAAAAAAAACCCCACATAACCGTTTGCTGAATTCTCAACTAGTAAGTGGGGGGTTCACCCTTCCATAACTTCAAGTTCGGACCAGACCGAAAGTAAGAGAATCATTCTAGAAGCTAATTAGTATAATGTGTAGAGTACAGTGTTTGTAACACTAACAAGGAATAACTTACCACATTCATTTCAGATTTTTGAACCTCAGTAAGAAGGTCGTAGCCTGAGGTGAAAGGAACAGCCCTAGAGACAGTGCCAGGAAGTTAAAATGCCAAGCCCTATTTTTATACACTGCTTCTATTTTTAGTTACATCATGATGGAATTACAGAGTCTATAAAAAAAAAATCATATTATCAAACGAAAGTACTCAAATTCTTATTGTAAATGAAGAGGAAAAGAAACTAAACTTGAAAAAAACATTAGGTACAATTTAGCAGATTTAACAGACTTTACTGGATCACAAAAGGCCAGCAAAAATAGCTTCAAAATCATATCCTCTGAGAAAATTAACTTTGAGGAGCTACCCACGATTTTACCCAATTAATCAAATATTCCTTTTATTGTAATTACAGCTACAAGAAAGTGCAAATGGTGCCCAATTCAGACTTGTCTGCATCTAAGCACATTTTCCAATGATCAAAGTTTAGTAGTCAAATTTTTAATCCTGCTCTACCATCAAAAAATACCAAACTTTTCAACTGATTGCATGCAGAGTTCAGAACTGGTGAACAGTACTACAGCTTAAAATGTTGGTTCAGTTACTGAATCACTAGTTGCCTTTAGCTGTTTTCCATCCAATATAAATATAAACTGAGGTAATCCTGCAATCTAGTTAATTCGTTTAACTTCTGTATTAATTATTGAAGTACCCAAGGGCAGCTATTTCCCTTAAAGTTCTAATTTATAACTTAACTCTGATGATTACTTCTTTAGAGAATGTCTTATTAAAGGTGGGTAATATTGTTTCTCCCTAATGAAGTACAAAGGCACAGCAGAAATGTTTCTGTAAAACAAGTCCAGAATCTGCATTCATTTTATCTAATCACTAATATGTTATAACAACAAAAATCTAGACTATTTGTTTAGTGGTTGATTTCAGCTAAACCAAAGATGAGGTCCTACACTATAATATGCAGCAATGACCATTTACAGTTTAGTAGCATGTCACAGGTTACCAACACGTCATGGACACATATTGTCCAGGACACACGTATTTTTATAACCATTTGCATTACGTAATCACAATGGCATTGCATAAGACAGTCTTGCGGCATGGTTCAAAGAACATCTAATGTTTTAAACTGTTAACTCCATTTAATCTCATTTTTCACATTTCTTTCCTAGTCAGTGAGAATACTTCCTAGGAGAAAACAAACCAAAAAACAGTACGCACAAAGCAACGTGAAGAAAGCAAATGCTGCAGAACAGCCAGAGATTATTTCAGAGTGACATCAAATATAGGAATAAATAGTACTCTCATTATCTGTGTACTACATGCCCTGTTGCTTTCGCTTTTAATGTGATCATGTAAGCAATTTAGCAAGACAACAAAAAATTAATGAGTGCGTACACCAGTGACAGAGCAGCCAAGGCACTGAAACTTCTACTAAGATACTGTAAAGCAAACTAGAAGTTTAATCTTAACATCAGGAAAAATAATTTTTTTAAATCTTCTATGGAAAGAACCACAACTAAGTAGACCATCATTTCTTCAAAGTACAGGTGGATAAATACTCTGCCATTGTTGAAGGTAATCACAATGAGAAATTTTAAGGACAAAAATATTCTAGGCAGAGTGGTTTGTGCAAAAAAGAATCACTAAAACTCTAAAGGAATGAAGCCTAACATGGTCATCACATCCAAAAGAGTGTCAAATGCAGTTTCACAAGACGGCCAGTAAGATTTTAGTTAGGCAAGGGGTTTTGAGTATAAATGAAAAGTAACATATTATAAATAAAATTTATTACATGGATTCATATATACATTCTTTCTTGATAACCCAATCTAGTTTCAACAGCAGTTATATAAGGTCCAAAAAAAGAAGGTATTAGCACAGGTCTAATTCTTCAATCAATTCGTATTCAAAAGCAAAGATCTTCACTAAGAGTAGTAGAATCTATGCAAATTGCTCTTGGGTCAAAAAAATTCTCTGTGTGAAAAGCTCCTAACAAAATTAATTCCCTTTAATTTGTTGTACTACTAGCAACATTCATTGAAATAAAAGCACTGGAATGAATGTATTCCCATAATCTGTTCACTGAGAATTAATTTTTTTAATGCTATATAAAGCAACTTCCAAGCACAGTCACGATTGCACTTGAAAACCTCAGCATCCTTTTAATCATAAATTAGTAAGTTTCGAAACGTCACCATATATGTTAACCATTAGAAAATGTAAATCTGCAATCTAAATAGCTGATACTAATTTTAGCTGATACTCCTTTTTTTAAAGAGTATCAAAATATCTGATTTGATTCAGTATTTTTAAATGTGTGGGTTGCCTTAAGCAATGTAAAGAATCTCTCACTTTGCAAACCATTGGTTGTGTTTTGTAAGTTGTTATCATTAAATACTACCTATTCATAGATTATAACAATTTCCAGTCTAAAGTGTATGAAATGTGCCCGTCTCTGCATGCCACGACATCACCATCATCCAATATATGGGTTGGATTTCACAGTAGAGTCTTTTAAAGAGTAATAAGGCATTAATAGCAATCCTGAAGTTCTCTCAACTTTCTGCATACGCTTCTATCGGATGATTTAGAATTTCTTGAGAGAGAGACACCAGGATTTCTAGGACTGACATCCCTTGGGTCTGAGGATGTCGGCATCAGCAGCCATACCCACACGGCTCTACACCTTAGCGCCAGAGCTCGGTGCTCACTGCTGAGTCCCTGGGACTCCCAGCCACTGTTGCTCGCTCTGTAGCACACAGCTGGCAGGAGCCAGCTCAACAACTACCCTCAGGAAGAGATTCCTAATCTTGGAGGGGGCTCCAGTAAGATGTTAACACAGCTACAACCTGCCTCGCCTCCCTTCCCCTCCCCTCCCTCAGCCATAACACTGTCATGCTGTTACCCAGGAACAAGCCAAAGTGCAGAACCAAATCATCAACAGAGATGGGGGCGGGAAATTTAATGGTTTCTGTCAAACCTCCTCATTAACCATTAGAAAATTCCCCAAACAGGTGCAACCAATATCTACTCCAATCATTTATTGTAAGCACATGCCAACATTATCATCATTTCCATTGTAAAACCTCACAAAAGAAGATGAAATAAGTACCATCTTAAAAAAGATGGTATTTAATTTTGTTGGTCCTTGTGATTAATATTGGAGATGGCAAGTAGTTAATTATATTTCCTAAAAGGGCTTTGAGATTGAAATCAACAGAATAGGTGATAAAAGACAAATGATAAAAGAGTAAAACATCACAGCCTGTTTAATATGATAAGAAAGGCAGTCTAGCATAATATATGAATTTCAACTTACAGATAGTGACAACAATTCCAGCTTTCATATGACAGGGGTTAAGAAAGCAAGTTAAAAACATGTACATCTGCTTTTTAAAGTCTCTTCACTCATCAGTGGCGGAGACAGCAGACAGAACATTGTTTTCAGTTAAGAGCTTACTTTATAAAAAAAGATTTCTGCTTGTGTAAAACTACCACAGAAAGTTCTTCCTCTTGCTTAAAACTGCCAGTTGAGGGGCAAAAACTCCATTCTTATTTACTGTCTGCATTTTACATAATTCCAGTGTTAAAAGGTTGAGCCTACATTGCCTTTCTTAATTTTCCATAGCAAGACTGTGGGAAATACATAAACCTGAACAAAAATATTTTCTCTCTTTAAAACAAAGAAAGGCTTAATTTAAAAAAAAAAATCACTTCAAATATTGCATTTTTTAATCTTAAACTTAGGATCTATGATATTCTGTGAATGTTGCACAGTATCCTGTAAAGACATTTAAAAGGGCAGTGCTTAAAAGTTTTTCTTTTCATGTTCCAAGTCAGAGCAAGATTTTTGCAGTCCTCAATCATTTTGTCATCAGCACCTTAATTAAGCACTTAAGATGGCATAACAGTAAATTTTACTTTTATTTTACTTACCATATTTTGCAAATCTTAACACTAGAGAAACAGGCCTACTTTCTAAGCTTGCTAAAGATGTTTCTAAAGGAATACTTTAAAGCAAAATATTGTACCACCAAAATCACTGAAAGTAAACCTGAACCTACAAATGATACCAACTATATCTATTTCCATCAAAACTTGGGGAAAAAAAAAAGAAAGAAAAGAAAAGAAAAGCAAGAATAATATACAACTGAATTTTTCAAATTATTTCATTTGTACAGGAAAAAAATGCAATAGCAAGATAAATTTGTTCTTCCTAGTGGCACAACTTCTAAGGGTGAACTACTTAACTCAGGCTGGCCCTCTCCTCTCTTAGCAAACAAATCCTTGTTGATCAGTTTTTTCAGATATCTTGTCAAGAATCAGCTTTTTAAATACAATAGATTTAATAAAAGTATCAGTAGGAAGAGGAAAAGAACCAAGTGTGATATATAACTTTGTTACATCAAGTTAGTAACTTCTTCCTTTAAAGTCAGAAATGAGGTCTACTCCTGAACCAGTGGAAGCAAGCAATGGGGTCTCATATTTAACAGACTGTCCTTAGTCACAATTAGAAACAAATTACAGAGCTTTCTCTTAAATAAGATGTTATAGAGGATAATCACAAAATTAACTTTCAAGCTATCAGCCAATGTTTCAGTGCAATTCCTCAAATATTATTCTTTTTTGATTATTTTCTTCATCTGACATACCTCCTATTGATCAGTTTCATTCTGTTGAGGATCACTAAGAAAGCACACAGTACACATTTTGTGGCATTTAGACAGATGTAAAGATTACATTAATCTAATTTTCCAAGCATATGCTGTCTCTAGAAGGAAACCAGGAACTGGAAATCTCAAAGGGGAATATGAGTCTTTTGGAAAATAGCAGGAAAATCTCATAAATAGGAACTCTTTGATACTGATCTACACAGTGGCAGAAAACTAATACATTTTTTCTTGATTGGCAATATGTTCTCATTTCTGAGATGGTCTTACTTTCCTCAAAAAGAACTAAAGCTGTGTGCTTAAAATAGCTGAAAAACAGCTGTTGGATCTTTCACAGTAATGGGCTTTATCCTCATGCTACATATAATGCAAACCAGTCATTTGACTAATATATAGTTACAGTTACAGAAAACATGACTTCACTATATAGTCTTTCTTGCTAACAACATACCAATAGAATATTCCCCTTCACATGACTTTTCATGTTTGTTTGTTTTTTTTTTTTTTCATTTTAACACTGTCATAACCATTTGGCACAAAAGCAGCTCTACTCATATGCATGAATTTTCACATCTCTGGAATCATCTGACCAGTCAAACCTTTAGCTGTAAAGGGGCAAACATTCTACTTTTGCCTGTTTTATAATCTTGTGATAGTCTGAAGTTTCTCTGATGACTGTAGAGTGTACTAAAAATACAATACTTTACCTGAAGAACAGTTTTGTACACTTGCACTTACCTCAGATTCCACCATCACTCACGAAAAAGCTATTTCAGCTTAGCTCTCTGTATTAAAGTTGTTAGATTTGGCTTACAATATTTTAAAATGTTTTAAAGAATTACATTTTGCAGTTATCCTAGCTAGACAGATATAAAGCAATGACTATCAATCTTCAGTTAAAAGATACTAATTTACTATTTGAAAATGCATTTTCTATACATTGACAAAATTTGCCTTTGGAAAACAATTCTTACAACATGATCCTCTGCTCCCTTAATTTTGAGGTAGATATTGCTTTTTGCTTCATAATGTAGGTGCCTATAAAAGGAAGTCTGCACTGATTTCACCATAAACAAAGCCAAAGAGATGCTTCATTCAGCAGCCATCAAAAGATTTATATAAAGGCTGAGAAAAAAAAAAACCAACAACAAAACAAAACACAAACCCAACCACAACCTGGCAAGAGCTATCCCTATATAAAGAATCCTCTCAAAATATATTCCCCTCCCCCCCCCTTAATAATTTCATCCATTAACATGGGTGTCAGAAACCGGGGAGACTAAGTCTGCCTGTCCTGAGGTATGGGGAACATGCAGAGCGAGAAGGGGGTGGGGGAGGAATTCAAGTTCAAAAATAATTTCATAAATATACTTTAAATAATACTTTAAAATAATCTGCTCTATGTCTAAAACTTTATTTACACTAATCTGACTTTTGATTTCACAAGTCTGTTTTAAAGAAACAAACCACTTTCTAAATACGTAGAAGGGACTTGCCTCTCTCCTCTCTACCACATCCTATGAATGTGCTGCTGTATTCCAGAGAAAGAATTTCCAAAGGTGGCAGGGTGAGCGTGTGTGAATAGGAGAGCTTTGTCCTCTGCAGCTATTATTGTGTTGTCCCTATCGTCCACAAACGTGGAGGACAGATGAGAATTGAATAGAAACAGACCGTACAGTTGTAAAACCCTGTTCTTTATTTATTTATTTTTGCGACTGAGTAACACCTCTCATTACAATTATCAGCTCAGTGGCAGAAAGCTCCCCGGTGTGCTGTGCATATTTTCACAGGTTCATTTGTCTCCTCCTGTGGCATCAGTTGAAAAAGGTTCCTAAAGAAACACCACTAACAACCATTTCTATTTCAAGCCTTCAAAGCCAAAGCTGAGCACAATACAAGGCACTGGTAACTGATCTTTAGGTTTCAGTCCACAGACTTTTCACACTGGGAATAGATCCCATCTGTTCCCTCTTTATGCACCAGCCTTTAGAAAGCACAGATCTGGAAACTGCCTCCGTACAGAGCAGAGTATAGCTGGCTTTCCCCAGCTGATGGTAGAAAGAGCCCCATGATTATGGATAGCTTTCTCTCAAGGCTTTCTATTCCGCTTTTCTCCCCGGTCCATAAATACATGGTGTGGTTTTCTCGATGTGGGGTTTGGTTTTTTTTGGAAGGGGAGGAAGGGGGCAGACTGCCTCTCTTTCCTTGCCCCTTGTTCTGCCCCCTTCTTTCTTGGCAGAGGTTTCCCCATTTACAAACCCTCACGCAGGGAACATTTCAATTTCAAGCCTCAGTACAATCAACCACAGGCAAAACCCCCTCTTGCTTTGGCACCAGAGCGTGAGACATTTCCCCCACCGCTCTCCCTCCCCAAGCAAGCTGTTCTCCAGATGGATGGCTCTCCCTTGCCTATTCCCTTCGCCTCTTCGTTCCCTGTCCCGGCAAGAGGGAAGGCCGAGAGCAGAGGTGCCTTTTAGGAACAGGACAGAGCAGGACACTTTGATCCCTAGCAGCTCACCACCACCCAAGTATTTAACTCCTTGCCTGGGGGACCTTCCTCCTCCCAACCACCCTGCCCTGGCCTCCCCAGCGCCGGACGGTCTCCCTCAGCCTCACAACCTGCCCTCACCCCGCAGCATGGGGGGGCTCCTCTGCCGCCCCTCGCTCTGCCCACACAGCTCCCTGTGTGGGGAGTCCCCTCAGCCCCACACTGGAGACTCCACACACACAGGAGGGATCCCCTCAGCCCCACAACCTGGCCCGCCATAGGGGGAGGGGGGACGGACGGACTCCCCTCAGCCCCACACCGGGGGGGACTCCCCTCAGCCCCACACCGGGGGGGACTCCCCTCAGCCCCACACCGGGGGGGTCTCCCCTCAGCCCCACACCGGGAGGGGACTCCCCTCAGCCCCACACCGGGGGGGGACTCCCCTCAGCCCCACACCGGGGGGGGACTCCCCTCAGCCCCACGGCCTGCCGCCCCCCGCCTCCCCTCAGCGCGGCGGGAGGCTCCCCTCAGCCCGGCACTCACTACTTGTAGAGCTGCTGCAGGCAGAGGTCCAGGCACTCGCCCTCCACCTCCTCCTCCGTGATGTACTCCGAGAGCGGCCGGGGCAGCGGGGGCAGCGGCGGGGGAGGCGGCGGCGGGGCGGGCGGCTGAGGGTCGCCGGCGTCGCCGGTCTCGCCGTCGCCCTCGCCCTCCTCTGCCTCGGCGGTCGTTCCCGCTTCTCCCTCTGCCCCGGGGTCCTCGTCAGCGGCGGCCGCGGCGTCGGCAGCTGGGGGGGGAGCCGGCGCCGGCTCCGGCTCCGGCTCTGCCCCGAAGGGCCCGCGGAACTCGCCCAAGAACAGCTCGAGGAAGCGGCGGTAGCTCTTCTCCTCCGCGCTGCCGCCGCCGCTGCTGCTGCCCGAGCCGCCCGCGGCCATTGCTTCGCATTCCCGGCCGCCCCGCCGGCGGATCAGCACTGCGCCCGCAGAGAGCTCCCTGCCCGCCGCCGCCGCCTCCCGCCCGCCTGCCTGCCCAGCCTTGCGCGCGCGCTCCCGAGCCGGACCCGCGGGGGCGCGCACGCCGCGGGAGGAGGGGAGCGGGCGCGGGCGCCTGAGCGGCGGGAGCGCGGGCGGGTCCTGAGGGGGGACTGAGGGGGTCCGGGCCGGCGGGCTGGGGGGGAGGCCGGGCCGGAGGCGGCGGGAAGAGGAAGGCGGGAGGGAGAGAGGCCGAGCGGGTCGGCGAGGGGCCGTGGGGGGAAGGCAGGTGGAAGGGCGGGAGCGCCGAGAGCCGCGCCGTTGTGATGAGTCATGCGAAGGCGGCCAGACGCGTAGGTTCCTCACAGGAACCCTGAAGGAAACCTGAGAGCACGTTCCCGATTACCTAATCTTTGCCTCAGGATTTCCCTGCGCTCATCGTTTCCGGCGCCGGCGTCGCCTCCCGCGGGCTGCCGCTCGCTGCCAGGACGGGGCCGCAGGGTAAGCGGGGCCGGGGCCGGGGGCGGCCCGGCCTCACCTGGCGGGGCCGGGGGCAGCGCTGCGCCGGCGGGCCGGCTGCCAGGCGGAGCCGTGTTGACATCGGAGCGGGTTAGCGTGAGGGAAACCGGCAGTTTAAACACACGGGATTTGGGCAAAAATTTAAAAAAATGCCCTGTGGAGATGGCCCACGATGCCCAGGCCGAGCTCCCCTCAGCCGTGTCTGCCCCCCCCCCCCCCGCCCCGTCCCGTCCCGTCCCGTCCCGGGAAGGGCGGCTCTGTGGTCACATTTACCCATTTCCAACACTTAACAACAAAACTTCGGCCACCAGTGTACAGTCAAGATCGGCATATGAATAGCCGTATGGTAAATGATACATAACACCATATCCACGCGCTCGATGGCAAAGGGGAGTTCGTAAGTAGCTGCAGATGTTACACTGAATGAAACTTAAAAGTTATAGGCAGTCAGTAGGAGACAAACTGCAGCTAATATTCTGCTGCTGTCTAATACACACCTTTCATTCGTGAAAGGTGTTTTGGCTTGTTTTATTCATTGCTGCTGAAAAGCCCTTTTTCAGAGCTATCAGGTCCATAAATACCAACAGTGAACAGGTCTAATTGCCACACATTTAAAATAGCTGGTACACATGGGGGGGAACGATGTCCTTAATGCCAGATATACCTTGAAAAATGGCCAAATCACAAGCCTCATATGCAAAAATATTCTCAAATTTTAATGGATTATAACAAGGACAGTAGCTTGCTGAAACTTGTTGTTCTCTGCATTGTAGTAATTACCTCTGTGTGTCAGGTGCTGCTGTAAATTTGTCTTCCGTTTGGTGAATTGTTATTTCAGAGCCAAACTAATTTTAGAATATTTCCGGCAACTGCATTGACTGATCATATTGCAATCTTGTGAATATGTAAAAGCCATGAGAGTTAAAAGTGTGATTGTCACAGTTAGTCTTAGTCTTTCACAGCCAAAAGCTATTACAGCAACAGAAAATTGCATAGCTTCTCCTGAAAGAGTATCTCCAAGTAGTTCATTTTCAGTATACAATTTATATATTTTCAATTTATTTAGGAATGTCAGGTGGGTTTGAGGGGTAAAAAACATTGCAGTTCTTTTTGAAGAGACAGCCCACAGTTGCAGCTGATGATGTCATTGCTGGGTTTTGTTTTTATTTTTCTAGGTTTGTGTGTACTGCATCATCAGTGAGTCATAAGCCTCAAGAGAATGCATATCGATGCAAGAAACAAAAAAGCAGTCTCAAGTTCCCAATTAGTTGTTTTTCACTGGTAGTTCAGAGGCAGCTGTAGTTTCTAATAAACTATAATCCAGATAATCTTAATGTAATATGATCTCAATTCTAAAAATTCCTATTATAACAATATATTAGGGAAGTAACAGCTAACTCAACAAGATGTATGATCAGGTTCATGTTGTATGACAAAGCAATTAAGGCTACCCAAGAAAAGATTCAAAAGCGTTTGGATAGTCTGTTTCTTAAATTTTTGTTAATCGTATATTTTTTTAGTTGTTTCAAACAGCACGTAAGAGTATCTGAGAGTAATACCTACCCTGTTTCATGTTGAAATGTTCAAATTACCAGATGTCCTCGATTCATCTTGGCAGTCCCCATGTGCTTTTTATCATTTGTCTAATTGCAAAGGACACTAATTAGAATGAAATAGAGTAGAACTTTGTACTCAGGATACTTTGTCAAGTTTTGGCACTACGGTCAAGTTAGTATTATTTTGCCTCAATATTAAATAAAGAGCTTATGGCTCTAAGCCATGCTGACATTTGTTTCTGGGAGGGAAGGTGAAAAACCATTCTTATTAACCTGCGCTGTGGAGCATATGGTAGCTGTGGGTGGTATGGCTAAGTTAGGCAGCCAGGATCCTGCTATCGCTTCACTATGTGGAGACAGTGGGGTGGGCAATTACCACAGAAGGTAGCCACACTGTTACTTACTGCTGTCCAGAAAAGCAAGCTCTAGATAAGATGTATTATCAAGTAAAGCACTAATCTGTCAGAGGTGTGTTTGGTACTATTATGAAATGTTTTTAATGTTCAGTAGCTCTGGAAGCTAAATTTAGAATGCCTCGGTGCACTCTGGATTGCTGGGTAGCAGCAGCATGAATGGTTCCTGTGCGATGAGGTTAGGTGGATGAAATAAACTCACAATTCATAAAATTTTGAGTCTGAAATCATTGGTTTGATGTATTGTCAAACAGAGGATAGGACTTGCACCCGAATTGAGAAGGAAACACAGTTGTTTGTATACTTTCTGGCTTCATCATGTTGCTTTAAAAAAAAAAAAAAAGGTTTTACAGTGTTGTTTTGGAAGAAATCAATTTTAGTTTAGCCTTAAAATGATGTCTTCCTCTTTCTCATTTTGCTGGTGAGAAATAAGCAGGATTTGAGCAGGCCTTGGGGAGGTGACCTGAATTGTATGGAGTGCAAAAAAAGTGCTTTTTAATTTTTTGTAACCTTTGGAAGTTATTCCTGTACACTGACAAGTAGAAAGCATGTAGGGGCATTAAGAATGATTTTACAAGATTTAATATACCTATGATATACATTCCAATACCATACAAAAGAGTATAATGGGAAAACCCAGTGGTAAATAATTTGCCTTTCTAAAGTGATCTCTTTAAAAAGTAAGGCTTTTGCAATAAACCAGAAGTAATTTTAGAAGCTATATTCTGTTTTGCTGGCCAGATGAAACCACCAGAAGAGTAAGTATTTCCAAGCCTTTGGCTGTTCTCATTTTGAAGGCCTGTCTACTGTTGAATGTTGTGTGGTACACGGGTAATACATTACGTGATGCTTGCAATATACTGTTGAAAGAGACTGAAATTCTTTATGTGTATTCACATGATCAACATGTCACCTTGTGAATGTGTATATATATTTGTTCTTTTTATAGCTCTTCAAAATCAGTGAGATAATTATTCACTAAAATAATTTAAATTGTTTAAGAGTAAGAATTTGGAAGGAATACAGTGAGAAGGCTCTTGATGACAAGCTGCATCAAGGTCCAGATAATTTTCTTAGGTTCAGTCTTTGTTCAACTGCAGTTTTAAAAAGCACAGTAACTTCTATTACCACATTTTTACTGGCTCCTTGACCACAGTAAGTACTGTATTAGGATGTTCTTAAATACCAAAGTCCTTATCTCTGTTTCTTTCTCTTGCCTTTTTTTTTTCTTTCTAAAAGAAAAGGGTTTTGAGGTCAAGTCAGCTTTTCCAGTTTAATAGTCAAGCATTATTCTGAAATATCCACATCCATTGCAAAACACAGGATTTCAGGCCTGATCCCATTTCCAGCTGTCATGGAAATTTCCAGTGCCATTCCAAAGGAAAATTCCATTTTCAGCCTTCCATTCAGACCCCTGTTGAGGAAAGGGGGTTCTTTGAATAGCGGTAGTGAGAAACAGGATATTAGTCCATGCCTATTTAGTTAGATTTGGAAATATGTTGGAAAAAAGTATGTGGAAGAAAGAACTAATGAAAAGCTGAGCCCTTCAAAACTAAACAGGTTTGGAACACTGTCAAAGCAGGTACAGCACAACATACCTTGTTTCCCATTAACAAAGGCAAGGACAAAACTTGTTACGTCATAAAACCTTTGACTGCCTGATTGAAGTGTGCCTGTGGGTTAGTGCCCATGGGATTGCCTCAGCAAAACACAGCTGACCGCATAACACTGAGTAATGTGGTCTGGATGTTGTCAAATCACGAGACCATCCCGCAGGAAGGAGCACACCAGGGTCCAATATCTCCTTGTTAAGGTTGATCCACTTCAGCAATCAGTCACTCTTCATTGTCATAATTTCCTTTTACTGCTAAATGGAGATGAGGGGCACAGACCTCCTGGATATCAGCAGGCACCAGAGCTTGCTGGCAGTGTTGCTGTGACAGGCCCTCCCTCTGTACTTTCTATTTTTGCAACACGTTTCATCTGAGGCTGAAGTCCCAGGGTACCATACTGTGTGAATGTAGCGCTACTGGAATTCCTAATCCCGAAGCTCACTTTTGCTCAGAGGAAGCGATACAAAATGGTGTACCAGTTAAATCCCATTTATACTCTGTTCTACAGGTTTAATGGTGTGTGCATGTTCTGGTCTTTTGAGGTGGAGGGTGAAGTTCATCCTAAAATGAGAGCAGAGTTTAAGCCAGGCTTGTTAAGGCAGGTGCCTACTGGGATTTGAAAAAATCATATTTGTTCTTCCACTGACTTTAAACGACTTGTTCATCATCTTACTGTAGATTAGATCCCCGATCCTGTGATATCCTGCTCCAGTCACAAGACCTTGAATTTTAGTCAGCTACTTAGAAATGTCTCTTAAAAAAAACAACCCAAAACTTGAAAAAAAATCATCCGCTTACGTGAGTACCAGACACCAACCGCTGTTGTGTCCAGACATTATTGTAATATATGTGCTACAAGAGTACAGATAAATAGAATGGTAGGATTCACAGACTTTAAAGTATGTATGCAGCTGATGCTAATTTCTGTGATTTAGCCACAGAAATTTGTGTAAAGTATACAAAATGATGAATGAATAAATGACTTTTAGAGATACATATATGTGATGTATTCCATAACGTTTACAGTCAAATCTGTAGTAAGCTTATATAGTAAAAGTGTTACAAATTATGTTACAATCTCATATTGACATGTTATACTTTATAGGCATAATTTTCATGCTAAGGAGACATCTTGTTCTTTAGTCCAAAACATTTTATTTTAGCAATATGTATAATACAAAAAGAATCACTAAGTAAGTGTGGTTAACTGTGTTGCTAAAATTGCAGTTGTTCGCGCTAAATAAATTAGAGTATTAGAAGTATACATGTCATAAATTTAAAACTCCAAAATAATGCAATGTGAGATACCAAACTGAGCAAGTACTCAAACAGCATGTTTGGAGGCTTTGCGAAAAGCATCGAGATCCAATTAGAACCATTTATTGAGGTCTGTAGAGTCTCCTTTTTACTTTCCTGTGTACATTGGTAGATATTTTATATTTTAAACATTCCCCCTTCTCATTGTTTGAAACTGAAATGTGATGTTTGTTGGTGTTTTTTTTTTTTTTAATATCCTGATGCTTCTCTGGCTCCTTTTAAATCAATGGCAATTAATTCTCGTAATGAAATGAACAGTATTAGCTATAATTCTTGAAGAATGATGTAGTAAAATACATACTTTTCGATGTGTCCTTTCCACCTATAAGCTTACATTTTTACTGCTCATATAGTGATTGAACTATTGCTTTTAGTACTGTTTATATTTCTATATAGTTAAAACCATATAGAGCTTTGACTCTATATGCATATTATACAAATATTTCTTGCTTGTAGGAAGCAAGACAGTAGCTTACAGTTTAACAGCGGGTGCGTTTGTGGGTGAAATTCAGTACTGGGAAGGGGGCCAGTTCCCAGTGATTTCATTCTTCAGTGTAGAACATTATTGCAGCAACCTTGCGCTAGCCAAGGGAAGCCAACTCTCCTGACCCTAATCATCCAAAATGACTCTATGGCTGGAAGCCACAAGACGTGGAGTAGGCAGCCTGGGGAGCCAGGGAGAGGGGAAGCCCAGGAGCGGGGAGCAGCTGGCACTGGTTCCTCCGGGCGAGGGGAGGCCTGGTGCGGAGGAGGTCTGGGCAGGCTGCTCGGTGGCCCTAAGACACTGCCAGCTCCGGCAGCCAGTGGCTCACATTCCCCTACAGCCAGGCTCCTGTGTGTGTGCTCTTAGCAGGGCCCTTGTGCTTGGACTGCCTGGGAACCATAGGTTAACTTCTCCAGTTCTCATCCTGTAAAAAGAAGTATTATTTCCCTTAGGTACTCTGTTGTAATATTTGTGTGTCTGCAATGCAAGCACTCTATTTATTCATTTTCCCTCTTGTCCCTTAGGACAAGAAAGCATCAAACCATACTTCAAAACTTAATCAAATATGTTTAATATAGAACTAGCATGTGTTAAAAACAGTATAACATAGCTTAACATGCCTTTCTAAATAATTATGATCCCAAGTGTGGTAAAGACAATCTCTTCTGAGAAGCTGGAACACAACGGCTTGTCCTTCCAACTTATGTATCTGCTTTTGTTCAGAAAAAGGGTGAGGTTAAAAAGGCGGGCAGTGAGGATTTCACCTTTGTTGTTAATCCATGAAATGCCTTGAAATAAATCTGATTCTAAGTTTAATCCCCCCAAAATAACTAAAGGAACAGTAACTGAAATTCAACAGAAAAACAGATGTTATATTTTAAATGCACTTTTCTCAGCACTGTCTTCAACATTCAGGTTACCAGCTGAATCTCCTTCCACGTTAGTCAACCAGTTTGTAACTGACTTCAATACGAGACTGATTGCGTAACTTGAACCTTGGCTACACCTTCTTGCCTTCAGTTAAGCTATTTCTTCTACGTGTTTTCTTAAATTTATTCTAGTTGGAAGCTAGTTGGCTTCTGAGTGTTTCATAATGGAAAAGGTGCAGAACACATAAAATCAGGACAAAGTAATCTGTTATTTTCCCTGTGCAAACTACAGAGTTTCAAAGCAGGATTCTGGGCTTGAGAAAATGTATACTGTGACCACAGGGTTTTCCTGTTGCCAAGCCCTGTGGTAGATACTGTATTCATGCGGTGACGAAGTAGGTTCCTACACCACAAGTAAATGTCATCCCTGCAAAATAGAATAATTCCAAACTCAGCATGGTAGTTAAAGCTCTTGGCTTTCAGAAAACTGGGACTTAAGCCGCAAATCAAATAACCTTTTTTATTTTTGATTCAGTGCTGTGATGTTGGCTAGTTAGAATCTTACTTTTTGTGCAGTCACAAAATTCTCTCGTGCTGCTCACTGTTGTGCACTGATGCTATGAAATGCAAGAGAATTCCAGGCACATGTAAGAAAATATCAACTTGCCATGGAAGATTTATTGGTGAGGGAACGGTCAAATTCTTTCTTTATACGCAATTCTAAGCCTGGAACAGCTTCCTTATCTCCAGCAGATGAGAACAAAATCTGGCTCATTTAATCTAATTTTGTCTCCACCAACAGATCCTTCTCTCTAGTTCTGGTCTGCAGAACTGATTTTTATAATAGCTTCAATATAAAAAAAAAAAAAATTAAAATCTCAGCACAGAGAGCCTCCAATGCTTCCTTTGGATGTTTTGTAACTCCCAGTGTTAACCAGTAACTATGCAATTTTTTATTTTGATAATATTGGAAAATCTAACACTCACACAAAACGATTTATCTTGGTATAACAGGATCAGCATCTCAGCTGGGGCTTCTGGATGCTACTCTACCACAAACAAATTAAAAGAACCCAGTCAGCTGAAATTAATAGTATATTGGAGACATGTCCTTACTCTCCTCACACATGGAAGAACGCATTGGGGTTATTAAATCAGAACAAAATAAATTGAGAGAAATGGATTTTTCCATAAATATCAGACACAGATAGCAGCTATCACTAGCAACCAGCAGTGCTTCTTAAAATATTGCTACCACACTCTTAATGGACGGTTTTCCTTGTGGCTACGTGGGCATGTGTACTGTGCTGGCTCCCCCCTCCTCTTGCGCTGCACTACGTAGGAAGCTGTTATTCCCAAACGGAGCATTTGCTTGCTGACATCACATGCGGTAGGATCCTTTTGTTTGCCTGTGTCTCTCCTGCATTGAAATGTTTGTCTGAGTCACAAATCCCTCCGCCTTTCTTCCTCTATGTCATGCTTGCTTGAGAGCTTCTCCCTGACTCACAGTTTTAAAATTTTGACAGAGCCCAGTTTGCTGCACGGCAATTGAATACTTTTCCTTTTAATATTTTATTATGTAATTTATATCTGAACGCTATAATAATGCAAAAATCACTGCCACTTTTTTTTGCAGCTTTTTGAATACAGAGGTTTTGTGACTCAGATTCAGCACTGAATTTTGTTTCAAGGCAAAGTCAGTTTAGTGTTACTAAATTAAAAATTAAAGATAGTGGCTCCCACAACTTGAATTCTGCGTTTAGCCTGCTGGCTGACTTTCCTCAGCTATAACTTTATTGAGCACTATGCCAGAAAGGGGGTCATATGTGTGCATGTGTACAGACAAACACTTCTCATAATTGAAGTAATTACTATTTTGCACTGCAGTACCTTTCTTCTCCTCTAATAATCTTATTGATTTGTTTCCTCTTAATAAAAAGAGGACAAATCCCTGCTGTATTTTCAGTGTACATTCATTCTTTCATTTGGTTCAGATTCTGGAGCTGCTAATACATTGCTTGTGTCTAAGAAGCCTGGGTTTCCTCTTTATTAAAGCCACAAACAAAACAGATTCTTATTACAGAATCTTCACTCCGAGTGCTTTGGTAAAAGAACATGGCAGCTAAGGACTATGCAGCAGTTTGGTTCAAGCTTAGAGTGATGGTAAAATATTCTTACTAAGAAAGGAACATAGAATTACCATGCTGGATTAAATCTTTTGTCCTTCAGATCCAGTCTTTCATCTCTATTGTTACCACTACAAGATAAATGAGAAGTTCAAAACAGTGCTTTGATTGTCCTTGATCAAGGACTTTGCAGCAGGTGAGGGCTGATGCCCCAATCTGGCAGAGCATTTTGGCATGTATTTATCTTAAAGCATCCATCAGCAGCTCCACTGCCTTCTGCCCTGGTCTGAGGCATGTGAGCAGACTGCTGTGTGAAACCTTGTTAAAATTCAGATACACAGAAAACCAGATGAGTGATCAAGACCTGTATCATTAAATGTACTGTATTAGATGTTTTTTTTACCCAAAGAAGTAGTTGTATTCTCTTCCTCCCCAAAAAAAGCTAAAGCCTCTTGTTATAGAAAACATAGATTTTTATTATAAAAGTAAAATTATGCCATACACAAAGGAATTTCCTGCGACAGAAATTTGCATATTGCAGTCTTAATGTTAAAACAATGTCCAGAGAATTTATGTTAGAGTCTCTCAGGCTACGTTTGGTTGCATATTCACTACACAACTGTTCTCATGTAGCACACATTTTTTTAACATTCAACTTTTGAATCGCTATTACTTTTCCTCTTCTCTCCGTGGCCGTTTGCGAGGGTTCATTTCAGTATCTTCTGCATTTTGAGTGACAGCTGGAGGCTGCACATCTCGGAAGCCATGAGACTGTAACATATAAGCAAAATCATGTGATAACACTTCTATGGATATAAAGCATGAGTAACTAGTTCCCAGAAGATCAGAGTAAGGTATGATGCTGTCATTTATTTTAAATGAGCGACCACAGAATGTTTATAGACCGGGCTAAGCTCAGAACTGCAAGCTTTTCAACACACTTCCCAAATAATAACTCTCTCAAAGCAGTGCTTCTCTGTAAATTAACTTACGTTGCCTATTTAAATAAATTAAAAGCCAAATCCTTCAGCCCTTATTTGAGCCCCCACAGAAGAAAGGAGACAACTGCATCAATTGCCTCAGTCATTTTGAGAAATAAAACCGTGAATCTCTAAAACCTAGGATATTTTTGTTTCATGTATCTACTTAATGAACTGAAAACATCAATGAGACACTGTTAAGAGAACAGCATCTCTGAATCAGTCTCTAGACTGCAAGGACTGCCCCAGCATAGTAATTCATGGGATGCAGTGGGATGAGAACCTTCAACTGCCAAAAACTAAATGTAGAAGTGAAAACTAGATGCTGCTACTCAGGAGAAAGCTTAAAGTGATCTATTGGGCTTAGTACCGTTCGTATTTTCTGTTACCTTGGCTCACAATTTAATGATTTTAGAAGATTTTAAAATATGAAAGATCTGGAAAATCAGTTAAACATGTCATCAATGCAGATGGAGATACCGAGATGTTACGTGAAGCCTGCAACTGCCTGTCTTCCCATCTCCAGACAAATGCTGTGCAGGGAGCACTGCTGACAGCTCGGTGAAGACTCTCACCGCAGTGCAGACTTAGAGAGGAAAAGGGGTTAATCAGAAAAAGAAATTGCTTTGGGGATCCTAAATGCTCAAGTAGAGACAAGGCAGGGATGAGAACATTTCAGAAAAGCTGACATTTTAGGTTGGTGCAGTGTGAAAAAGCGGGCAGAATCCCTATCAGACATGTGTCTTTTCTAAAATGCCAGTGTGTCCCACACCAAGATCAATCCAAACCAAACAAAACTACTCCATCAAAATGTTTTGCTTAAGTTTCCCATCTCTGTATTTCTATTTCTAAATGCCTCACCTCATGCAGACTGCTATGTTTTTAAAGGAACAAACGCAAGAGGTGCCACAAGGGCAGCATTTGTGCAGTCCCTCTGCTATTATAAGCAACTCAAGTGTTATTCTAAATAGCGTAATGGGGAATCTTCAAGTTTAGTGTTTCACTGCTGCTTGCATCTAATCTCTGCCATTTCCCTTAGGCACAAAGGTGGATCTGTAGCCAAGAATCCACTTAATCCAGCACACTAGACTCCCAGCGAAAGCATTCCGATGCTTATAAAGGCCAGAACACGATAAAGTAGGCTGCTTAGTATGGATGTTTTGCATTTAGTTAAAGGAATGTACCTTCTGGGCATAGCCCCTGGAAAATACAAGAATTTTATATATATCTGTGGAGCCTGTTAGTGGTTTTTAGACGGAGAGAACATAGCTAACAGAACTAAGGCTTAAAAAGGCTCACTGGACCTACGAAGTCTATGGTATTTTGAGGTGTACTTTAATGTCTTCTGGGGTCTACAGACTGCATCAAGACTGACAAAGGTAGATGGCTGTATTATTTGAGCAGTATTCCCATTGCTGGGAGGCCTGGCAGACCCTCCACAGTTCAGGGAAATACTGACAATTCCTACCCAGAATATAGGTCCTGGCTCTCTGTCTTTCACGATCAAATAATCAGGTCACGTTACCTGGAAAATTTAGGTGAATCAGATGATCTATTTACTCCCTTGTGCATAAATCAATTTACATTTCCATACTCTGCATTTAAGAATGTATCCTTATCAGCCAGTGAAAGAAACTCTATTTCATTTGATAGGTGTTCCACAGCTTCCACACTTGCTCACTGGTGACCGACTTGCCAGTGTGCCGGAAAGGACACAGCTGAACAAGAACTAGAGCTTGGTCACTAAGTGACATGCTGCTCCATCGGCTTACAGGCACTGAACAGCCAGTTGGTCAGTGGTACCAATTTGCATAAGCCTGAACATCTTTGAGGATCTAGGCTTGAGGAATTTGTTATTATTTTAATTATCTTTTTTTGTATGATGGCTATACATAGACGTGCTAGATCAGATTTGGAAACACTGAACATGTATTTACATCTTCCAGTTAAGCTACAGCGAAGGGAATGAGAAATGATAACAGCAGACTGTTACCATCAGATCTGAATTTCATGAAAGAAGCAGGGATAATACATTTTTTACTTACAGAAACCGTCTGCTGAAGCAGCTCAACAGGATTAAAGGGAAAAAAACACAGGGATAATCTTAAGTTTTAACTAATCTTTGATTAGGATACACTCTCAACTGTATTTCAAGATTGTGTGCATTCACACAGAAGAAGACAGCATAGCTGTTTTATGATGGATATAAAACTGAAAGGAAAAGGCAATTAAACTGTCTAAGATAAAATCCATCTGTTTGTCAGCTGGAGAGAAAGGGCTGCACACTCACGTCACATGATCCAAACAACCTTGGGACGTAGTCCCACTTACCCTTCCAGTCTTTACAGAACGAAGAATATATATATATATTTGTAGTATTTCTTCTGTGCAGGTGAATACATTCAGGATTTTAAAAAATCTGATTTCTGTTCAATAGTTTGAAGATCTCAGCTTATGGCAGCATTAAAATCTGCAGGAAATGCTATGGCAACGTGTTTCCATGAGGACACACAGCAAATAGTTACGGCATGTACCTATGTATCTGACATTTGAAGATATAAGAGTCGAGTGGTGGGGTTTTTTTAAACCTAGATACAGCTTAGATGGTATGTGTTCTCATTAATATGTATCTAAGCACTCCACAAAAGAAAATAATCACAGGATTTAACTAGGGATGAATAAGGACTCCAGCCATAAGCTGGAAGCTCCTCATACAACAGTGACAGCAGAGACAAATCTGTGTATATTGGGCTGGTGATAGGGTTACCGGTAGGATGGAGCTATGAAAGAGATAAATACAACCTAGGTTATATCAGGCAATGCACTTAGAGCTGAGATGTGGAAATATGCATGGCACAAAGCACGGGTGATACCTCTGGAATACCATGTATGATTCTGGTCACCCTTGTCCTAAAAAGATAAAGTCAGCTGAACAGATGCAGACAAGAGCCACTTGGGAAACAACAACCTACCTGACAAGGGAGAAAACAGCTTGGCTTGTTCAAGTCTCCCAAAATGAAGGCTCAGACAGTGCATGATTGTTCTCTGTAATTGCACTTAGGCCAAAAGTTAACATCAAGGGCAGACAAAATAAGCAGTACTAGCAGAAGAACAGATGGGGACGGGCTGCCTATAAATTTGATCTGGAAATCAAAATGTTTTAACTCTAAAGAGGACTAATGTGCTGGGTCATTTTTCTAAAGAGAAAAGGTGAAAAATGCTCATAAACCTGGAGACATCCCAGTGTTACTGGTTACCTTCAGAAGGCAACTGAAAGGCAACACGAAGAACACAAACGGCATTCTCAGATTTGTCTATGTGTCTGAAAATTCCTTTATGGGTAACAGTTTGCTCCCGTCTTTACCTCCATCCCAAAAGAAATACTAACTGTAATATGATATGGTATGGTTGACTCCTTCTGACTCGGTGATTTGTACAACGTTGCCAACCTGGTTAAACAAAAACCAGATAATTATGATTAGTGAATACAGTAATAAAAATTCCAAGTAACCGAATGATCAGACCCAAGTTTTCCCACAAACATGGGTTAGATGGCCAGTGGAATTCTTATGTATGTATTTTCATATAGGTCATTTCAACTGTGGATATCAAATTCCCATCCTTACGTGACCTGTCGGCTCAAATACAAGGTAGACCTACTAAAAAGAGTGAATGATTAATTAGCCTTGTTTCATCACAGTATTTGATCACGTTTTTGGAAGAATATTCATTATGAATTAATTCCAAATGCCATTTTCTTAAAATGCAAACAAAAAGGGTTTTGAGCACAATTATCTCCTACTCCATTAAGCAATCATTTCTTCATTGACCTCTCAAAGCTGGGAGATACCCTCAAGAATTCAACTACTTCAAAGAAGTTTTTTTCCTAGAGATTTCAGAAGCCTGTCAATATAACCTAGTGGATGGAGAATGAGAGTAAGATGTTCTATTTATAAGCCTGACCTTGCCACTGACGTAGAGTACAACCTTGAGAAAATTGTTTCCCTTATATTTCTCCTCTAAGACTTCCTTGATTTTGTGCATTTAGACTCTCAGCAATGCATCTGGATTTGTGCTTATAGAGCACCTAGCCCAATAATATGCTTGCGTATTATAGATAACAATATAGTTAGAAGATCTATAATACAGATAGAAGACTGCAAAGCAGCTCAAAAGCAAGGGATTTTTCAACCAGTCCCAGGGCTGCTAGTCTGTGCCATACCCCCCTTCCCAAAACTTACATTTAGGTAAAGCCAATATAGGAAGTGTTTTGCTCTCTGTATCAAGACACCCTGCCAAAGATCCTGTTAATTATTTTTGGGTTTTTTTTTCCCTCCCTGAGGTGCCATTCTATTAGAGAGCACGTAATTACAGCCTGAGGAACACTGCCACTTCGTATTAGCTACAAAGGGAATTCCTCAGAACATTTAACTGGTGGGTTATACTTTACAAAATAGCCTAAATCTGAAGCTGCATCGTCCATGCTTTTACAGCACTCAGCTGGAGCTCTGCTGCATGCCTCTGACTCAACAGGATCTTTCCTTGCAGCAATGAGAACCCTTATAATTAGGCTCTGACATTTTAAGTAGTAGAGAGGAAGAAAAAGACAGGTATCATATTTGACCAAAGCACAATTATTTTTTTTTCAAAAAGGCAAATGGATTCTCAAAGGGTCATCTTTGTGCCTCCATAACCTAATATCAAAACAACAAAAGCAGGATGGATCATCAGGTATAGGTAGTTCATTAAAGACAGGCAGTTGTAATTGGAATTGCTATGCTTCTGCAGGCCCGCTCCATATCAGCTGCATATTTGGAACAGTAAATAAAACATGTTTGTCTATTTTTGGCTTGCTTTCTGGAACCTGTATCCACGACCTTCTTTGCTGTGTTGCAGAAGAAAAAAGCTCTTTAATTTTGAAATTAACTTTTGTTCCCTCTGCAATCATTATGTTGATGCAACTTCTGTCTTATAAAGGCTATTAACTAATCAGTGATGTTAATTTAATACCAAATTAAACAGCCTGCTGTAATCATTCTGCATTGCCTTCAAACTTAGAATTTAAAAAACAAAACTCCACAAGAAATTGTCACTGCATTTCTCTTTCAAGTTTAACAAGCAAAACTATGCACAACAACATTCCAGTAGCATTTTTGTTTGCTGTTTGCAAAAGATTATGGAGTAGAAGCAAGGCTTCTTAATCTCAAGCTGCTGCATTGTGATACTATATACAAGATAAATTTAACTGACCGGGAAAGAGAAATGAGCTTGCAATACAGTGAAGAGGGAAAAAAAGAACCAGGAAACAGAAAAGATACTGCAACAATCAGAACTTCATACTGGTTTTAGAAGGGTCATCCTCATTCTTTCGGGCTTCTAAAATCATCTTCCACAGGTCAGCTCTGCATCGGGAGTAAATGCAGCTATCTTTCTACCTCTCTGCAGGCCATTGTCACTTGGAATCCGCACGGCTGCCCAGTTTTGCAGAACCATCCTGCTGCATTCAAAAGCAGAGAGGTCCGCTGGCTGCCACTGAGGCTCAGGGGCCAGTAGCCCTACAGTCTGTCCTCCTGAGAATCCCCATCTAGCTGGAAAGCTGCCTTTGGCATCTTCGGCTTTGTACTGACTGGGGCCTAAAAGACTGAAGCAAGGAAAATCTACTCCCTGCTTACAAAATGCAGATAGTAAAAAAAATTGTCTGCTTAGCCACCAGATCCTAAATTCTTCTGTCTGAGCAAGTGCCATGAGGATAATCTATTTTGATGAGACAAGGCATCTTGTCAGAAAGTACAGCACTGCAGCAAGCTGACCACGGTGAGAAGGAGGAGCATGACAGTTCCGCCCACACTGTCTTAGGCTGAACTAGAAAGCTCCGGTGGCCCAGCCCCGGTGGCCTGGGACACGGCAGACCAAGGCCAGAAGTCAAATTCAAATCCCTGCTTGGCCACTAGGGCCAGTCTGAGAGAGACTCTCAAATGTCACACTTGTCAGTGTTATTATGTACCTTACTGGCCTACATTTTCACTTACCTCTGACTGTTGTCCCAGTGAAAGATTAAACGGACAGTAGCAGCATGTCCCCAGCTTTCTCCTGGATGACACAAAACGACAAGCCATTTTATTTATCTCCTATAACAGCAGCAGCGTCAGTAAACTGAACTGAAATTAGACAAGTCTTCCAAAAAACACCCCATGATAAAAACGTATATACCTTCCTTGCAGTAATGGATCACATCTTTTTCGTACGTGCAAGGATTTCACAACTAGTTTATCAAATATACTGAGACAATTAATAACCTCTGTACTCACAGCATGTTTTATAGAAAGCTGGACGCAATACTTCCATATTTGTAGATATATACACCTAATAAATGACAGGTACTAGACAAATCTTGAAAACAGGCAGCAGGAAGAAAAGATATTTCTAATTACTACTGAAGAAGTCTAGTGAGTATGTCTAAATCCTACTTCAAAATTGCAATATTCTGTCTCTCAGGCATAATTATGAGCAAACATCACTCCCTTTGGGATACAAGCTTTGGGAGAAAGTCAATGATTATTAAAGTATTAAGGGCCCCTGAAGCAGTCTTCTGCTTCTGACAGCAAAATGCAAAGGAACACAACCAAAATCAAGGGGCGGAGGGGTGGTGGGAGGAGAGAATGAAGTTCGGATTGCTATCCTATGTCAGGAGAAACAGTCCTACTGTTTCAGTTCACACCTGACCACAGGCTCAGTCAATTTATAGACAGTTTTATTGGGTGTTTTTCTCTGTTTATTCCAGGAGACAGTCAGTAGTCCAAAGATGGATTGCATTTTAAAACAGCCATTTTGGTTCAGTGCTGCAAGCCTCTCCTATTCACCTGCACACAGCCCCATAACTCCTGAATCGCTTCTTGGTCTCCATCATGTCACCAGCCCCACACACCCCATGTGCTCCGGCATTCATTATAGCACAGAGAAGAAAAAGAACGATTCAACTGTAATGAAAACATTGACCCTCTAGGCATCCTGCCAGAACTCGCTCCACTATATCTAAGTTGAGATTAAAGATTTTGGCTATCAGATACGGTTCCGAGTCAGAGATCAAAACACATTTTACAATGGGTACAAATTCCACAACAGAATGTTTCCAACTGTATCAAATATGAGAGAAAAATGCTACTGTAAAATGATATATTTCTGAGTTAAACTGGCTGCAGATTAATATTTGACCTCCTTTCTAAATATATCCAGTAGAAATGTCTAGGAACACCCAGCTTAGCTGTCACTAGTGGGAAAGAAAGCTGTCCCCTTCGAAAAGCTCTTGACTTAATACCTTGCAGCATCTGTGCTTTTTTTGTTTGGTTTTTTTTTTCATAATTAAGAACTTCCCTTCTGCTAGGAAGCTGAATAAGGGTTTAGAGAATAATGCACTTGTGAAATCTTAGAAAAGGCTGTCTCTCAGGCTTACCAATCGATGGGAGAAAAACCTGTTTAGAAGAGGCAATAGGATTGATTTTACTTGGGGTTTTGCTGCTGACCCCTCCCCTCAATAGTTCCTTTGGCTACAACCAACCATGGAGGAGCAGGAGGTTCTTTAGCCAATACAATGAGACTGTTGAAATGGCATCCCTTCAGAGTGGGTCGTAAAAACCACCTTGTAATCCACCAGCTCAGTACTTGCACCGAGTCTACAGAATAAATTTGCATCTTTGTACCACTCTGAAACGCTCAACAAAGTATTGCTGCTTAGGATGAGGGGACTATCTCTTAGCTTAAACATTTTACCAACTGGTACAAACTTTCATTTTTGCAGGAGTACACACTACTCAGTCTAACAATACTGTGTGGTTACACACACATTCTGGTGAGAGTCACAATCACAGGGCAATATCAGGTTATGTCAAATTGAATGTTTGTAAAAGAAAATGTGCGCAAGACAATACATGGTATCTTTGAATTATAACCTACTCAGAATGTCTTCACATTCTTTGCTGTCCCTATGACTCAATAACCACAACAGCTCTCAAATAGCTCTGGCTATTAAAAAAAAGGTGGCATCTATTAGCTTTACTTGAGTTTGTAGCCAGAAAGGCTGCCAAAAATAATACATCAGAGAGCAAGAAGCAAAAATTACAAAAAGGGTCAGAAACCAGAAGCTGGGTCTTTATCTGCACGCACAGCTCAAAATTCCACATTCTTCTCATTCTTGAAAGAGATGGTCTGTATTTGTTCACTTTATCTTACATCTGTGCTAAATGGTTCAATGCCTGTACAGACACTGAGAACATTTTTGCCTTTGTACCGTCCCCTTCTTCTCCCTCCCCTCCAGAACAAGGGAATTACTTAGTTCACAGAAAATGAAGCTGTGGACTGAGAATCTGTGCCCTTTAAGTGCATCTGAAATAATACAAAGTTACAACCTGAAATAAGATTTTAAAGCTGAGCTTTTTCTTAATTTGTCAAAATCTCTACTTCAGAAGAACTCCTCTATTTTCCCCTGTGACCGCAGCAGAAGAATCTATATAAGGTACTCTGCTCATTACAGGAGCAGCCGGTAAAAAACACTTAAACTCACTATGGGCAGGCTGTAGCTGAGGATCCCACACAGAACTTCCCTCTGCATCATAACTGTAGAGAGGGACATGTAGAGTTCCAGCTATGCAGCAAATAAATACGCCTTTGCAAATAATTAATGGAACGTGTTCAAGTGAAATGGCAAAATAAACAATTTAAACTGTTTTGGAGAGGCAGTGAATTTAGGAAATCACAGCATAGTCTGAGGTGTGCAACCATTAAGCTGTGCTTTAACCTGTTCATCACCACATTCCTGCTAGAGGTTTACTGCCACCAGGTCCGTCCCTACATTTTTTGCACGATCCTTCACTAGCCAATTTCAGTGTGAGTTACCTGATTCATCAGAGGTTTACTTATTATTTAAACAGCTCAAGCTTACTGGGCCCACTTTTGGCAAAAACGGATTGGGAGTCAAACAGCTCAGGAGCACACAGGATGCAGCAATGACCTCCTGCAGGGGTAGTGGCCTCCTTAGCTGACACAGCTGCGGCTGGAACAGAAGCAACTCCTCAGCCTCAGATCCTCAGGGAAGGCTGCAATACATTAGCTGCACGTCTAAAAACCTAGTTACGCACAGAGTTCTTAGTACCTACTGCTTCCCCATAAAGGGTGATTCAGTCATCTGAAGGAATACTGATAGATCTAATATCAAGTTCAGAATTAAAAGTTTTGGGTTAAAAAGGAAAAAAAAAAAAAAAAATGGCAACACTCAGTCTGTGAGTTTCTGCAATCTGAAAATGTCATGACTTTTAAAAATATTTGTAATCGCTTTTCAAAAATCTAACCAGGACTCTAATCTGCACACTATGTTTGAGTTAAGAATTATAATTACGATGCTGACACAGATAAGCAGTACTGTAGAGTTCCACAATGCTAGCAGTTCCAGACGGGTCTAATAGTTTCACCATAGATTCTGGTACACTGCAGAAATTCAGCAAACAATTTCATTTTCTTTGTACACGATGCCAAAAGAAAGGAAGTCATATGTTTGAAGATTAACTCAGTTTTCAACTCACAAGCCAAACACCTACCTAAAGCAGGTACCAAAGTGGACTGGCTTTGTCCAATCCTTGTCGTCATTTGGTTTGTCAGAACTACCTAAAAGAGGAAACAAGCAAACAAACAAGAAAATCTTCAGAAAAGAAGCACACTGGTGGGAAGGAAGAGAGAGATTTTTCAAAAAGCTTTTACCAATAAAGTAGTTACTTAGGCAAAACTCTTGCTACTGTAATGAAGCTTCTGTGTTAACAAGAAGGAACTGTAAAGGTGTCTCATCCTTTCTCAATAGCTGAAACAAAACAAGAAAACCCTGCAAAATGCATTTTCAATTTGCATTGAAAGTAGATTTCTTTCATTCAAGACTTTAAAGAAACCTAAATTTCTCCATTCCCAAGGGATGCAAACTCTACACAACTTGTATATTCCACCGTATTTGTACTAAATAGTGTTTGGATCTGTATTTTGGTGCACGTGACTTGTACTAGCCCTCTGCGAAGAGATAGATTTCAGTCACTGTGGCATAAATGAACTCAGTGGTGCTGCTCAAAACATGCATAAACCTAGTGATTAACAGAATTTCTGCACCTTGTAGTCTAAAAATGCGCAAGTGGGTACAATACAAAGCAGAATGAAAGTGAACAGACAGAGCGGGGGAGTGTTTTCGCAGCAAGAATCACTCGTAGGAGGTTCACAGACAGTCTAGGTTAGATCCCTGGTAGAAGTGGGGGTGGGTGAGACAGAAAAGAGCCAGGAATATTAATTGCAAAGTTGATTAAAAATGAAAAATAAAAAATTGTACCTATCTTAAACCCTAGGGGTTTTCATTGACATGCTTGTACGAATCTTGTTTGAACAGTTAGAAAAGTGTGCTAGAGTAAGCAATTCCACTCAGCACACACCAAAACATTCACATAGCTGAAAGCCCCAAGACATAGACTGCGTATTTTAGAGAAGTAACTCCTGGTTTATGGATGGTAAAAGCTCGAACAGGCTCCCCACCTCACTGCTGGAGAAGGGCTGGTCTGGACATCCTAGCACAACCCACTGAGTTCAGCCTGAGAAACTAAAGGACCTTACTTCCTACCATATTAGAGCACTCAGACTGCCCAGCTTTGCTGCCCAACAGCAATCTCTGGCACGCAAGCTGAATTTAGACTGCTTGCAAGCTACATGGAACTAACTCAAAAACTAACAAGAGGGCCACTCTGAGCTAAATTATTTCTGAAGCTCTGTGACAGATCACTTCTTTAGCAAGTATTTATTTAGCAAGGGTTTGTACTAAACTGCTTACTTGTTCAATAGAAATGTGTTTCCCTTGACCGAAGGAAAAAAGACTGTACAATAACAGCTGCTACTGTTCAAGGTCACCAGGTACCAAATTTATGAGTGAAAGCACTCAGTAAACTGGAGGCTGCGCAAATCAAGCAGTCATATAACATTCCTCTCCATTGGTGCCCACACCAGCAGGAAGAAGCTTCATAATTCATGTCAGGGCGAGAGGGAGGGTACGCTTTCAGCAGCAAGGCCAATCGCCTAAACCAGGCGGAATGCAGAGCTGTGCTCTTTCCCTTCCTGCAGCTATCGGAGGAAGCACAAGGGGAGGCTTATTTTTAGCAGTTAGGAACAAAAGCCAATTGCGCAAAAGAGTTGTGGGTGACAAGGTTGCAAGTCACCTGGAAACAGTTACAGGCACAAGCACCATTTTGAGACTGTGTAAGCTCTAATTCCTGAACAATGCTTTTCTGTGCTGTAAAAGAGCTGCCAAAACAACTTCTGGAACAGATGTAGCTTCTGAGTGCCATCTGCTGGCTACGCGGCTGCAGATTTGCTGGCCTCCATATTGGCGTAAACGACGTAGAAACAATGCCCAGGAAGGAAGCTATGGGTCTCTATGGATGCCAGAAGAGCAAGCCAAACTATCAGATAAAGTGGTTTTCCTCCCTAAGAACAGTTCCTCCTCTAAGATCGCAGTTTATTTTTAAATGAAGAGTGGAAAGTTATGTTGGAACTGCTAAATACTCTGATGTATTGTAATACGCACACTTTGTTGGTAAAAGTCACCAAAGGAGTGTTCCTTGTCCAACCAAATCATTAAAGAAGATGATGTAAAACAGCATGGCAAATTGATATGCTACCGTTTAATTAAGATCCACAGGATGCTTTTAATGCAAATTTTACTTATTTTGGCAAGTTTGGGAATTTTCCTCCTGAACAGTTTTGCCTGTGCAATCCATCTATATTTACTAACCAAACTGGCAAACATGAACGATGATTCTATGATTCTATGAATGTAGAGGACATTCTTGCAGTTTTATTTTGCTATTTATAGACAATCACAAAGCACATCTGCTTAATTCTTTGTAATGTATTTATTCCAAAGTAGCATCTTTTGTGATTTAAACCTGCTCCAGACTTACCGCTGATTTATGATCATTTGCTATGATGATCAGCTGTTGTGCCAGACCATTCAAAAGTCTTGTTCGAAGTGAGAGGTCCTCAAAGTCATGGCGAAAAGGAAATGCAATTCCATCAACTACCACCAGTCGGACCTAAACACAGAAGAAAAGGAAAAACTACCTTTATTATTCTACAAACCAATGACAAAAAGCAGTAAGACCTTTTTTTAAGTGCACTGGAATGTTTTATATAATGTGATGACAGTCTTTTATTTCATGATGTCAGAGTAACGCCTGTTGTCTCTATAAATATATGAGACAACCAGCCCTCCACAAGAGTGCAGGGTAAAGAGCCTCAAGCTCCCAACACACCAGTACCCTTGCTAAATGCAGTTCTGCATTATGCATAGATACTGGCTCAGACCAGAGCTGCAGTAGCTTAAACAGAACGCTGCACTAAGCTCTCCCACTAGTTAACTCGGCACAGAGCTGCCCTTCTGACCGTTTCCAGTTTCTGAGCTCGCTCACTTACAGCTGACTTACCTCTGCAGCACCTGATACGGAATACAAAATAACAAAGCTGGACTTAAAGCCTTGCAGAAGAGAAGCTGGAGAAAAATAATCACTAAACATGAGAATTGTACTTCATTCAACTCTCCACAAACACTAATTTATTTCACCTTCTCCCTCACAATTAAATCCAAACCAAAATTAGAATACATGCTGCCTGTAGTCACTGTTAAGATAACTCCTCCGATTCTAAGGCTCGTATCAGTGATCTATCTTAGAAGAATAGATTTTAACAGATGCTCAAAGACGTTCCAGACACTATGCAATGGAGCCGAGTGTCTATCTTGCCTGAAGATGTTTGCTTTGCTGAATTATTTCTTGTGTAGCAATCATTAGCTGAAGCTAGAGCACAATGCTGCCGCTGGCTCATCACCCTCAAGACACTATATAAACATTAGCCTGGGATTTTGATTTATTCTAACTTAATTTGTTGTACCTGTTTTGATGACCCAAGTTTGTCTGAAATACAGAAGGGAGATGGATAGTCTTACGGTGTCTGCATGTTCAGATGTCACTCAAATCCTAAGTTCTTGCATTAATGCACAAGACGACAAATTGGAAAGAGCACAAGAAAACTGATTTTCTGTATTATTGATTTAACTCATTACTGAGAAGTAGCTTTATGATTGGAATATACAAGCCTACAGCAAACTTTGAAGTTTCACTCTATGAAATTGCCCTGGGTCTCCAACTGAAAAAAAAAAAAATCTTAATTTGGAAAAGAAGATTAAAAAGTTAGAATTCAAATACGATATTCTTCTGTTTTCTCATTTTTACTCCTTCCTGCAAATTCTTTTCTATAAGCCTGTACATCTTCCTCATGCATATTTTTCTTACTTTAAGAACAATCAGTTTAACAGTATAAGCATGACTCATGCTAGAAAGGAATCTATACATAGTTATATAACTTGCCTATCAGATGAGTATGTCCAGGTAGGATGCAAGTTAGTTTATTTTCTCCCAGTTGCACTTGTTATAAAATAGCAAACAAGTAGACTCAAAGTGTTCAGAAGTAGGCTATATCGAGAAAGCTTTGTAGCACACATGCCTTCTCTATGTCAGTTTGTCTCTACTAGACCTTAAAGAATTATGTTTATTATGACAAGAGTATTTTCTAACACAGTCTTTTTCATATTATTGGTCTTTCTCATATTATTAACAAGATCTCAAACTAAATCATATTACCAAGTGACGCCCTGTACAACTATGTATGTCTCAAAACCCTCCCTAAAAGCTGGAGGTTTCCTGTGGTCCCAGTCTCAGCTCCAGGTCTGCACAGAGGGATCAGACTAATTTTAATGAGAGATGGACCTCAATGAACAATCTGTCAAGTCACTTATAGCCTGTCCAAGAAACCACCAGACGGTCTTACGGTTCTCCTGCAACCTTCAGTATTTCAGGCTCCAGGCCAAGCACAGATAATCAGCACAGATGGTACCAGAGAACTGCAGCCCAATGTAACTGTGCTAATGAAGCCGTGTACTTTCCACAAGAGCAAACACAACAGGGCACCGTTAGTACCTGGCAGAGAAAGGGAAATACCAGACTACACTAAGCAAAAGTAAGACTCCCATCTGCGCTTTCAAGAACATAACAGCTTCCAAAAATGGAAATGATATGCAAAAGACAATCTAACTAAACAACACTGATTTGTACTCTGTTAGAATGAGGCACAAGTAATCTTCCCTGAATCCTGTTAGGGAGTGATCTGCTGTGCAGAATCTAGAAGTCTGGAAGGGAGGTGGTGAAAATCTGCCTTACAATAGCATTTCACTAAGACACTAGGTACTAGGAAACTTTTTGGCTGTAGTCCACCCAAGAGTGAAGCTGCAGGCTCTGGTTGCTTGTAGCAACAGAAGATGTATTGGAAAGACGACTCACTTGCTGGATGCCAAGATGGTTCAGGATGCTTCTGGTCCTCAGTGATCTTCTAGGACAAAAAAAATGGCACTAGGCCTTTCTGCTCCCCCTGCATCATGGTCATCACACGCACACCTGGCTCAGAGACTGTTTTGTAAAGCAGTTATGTGATGATTCACACCCAGAGCACCCAGTGCTCATAGAAACGTAACAATACGTGGCAACATAGATCCAGTACCCTCACCTGAAAGTGGAGATTCAGGATGATGGCAGCAGTGGGAGCAAAAGCAAATTACTCTCAAGAGTAACTGGGATGGGAATGAAAAAGCTAACAAACATGCAAGTTTTACATTTGTACTCTAGCATCAGTCAATATATCACTGGCAAGCTGATAAGGTACTAAGGTGTTACTCATTATACCAGATTAGTATCCCTGAAAATCTTTCCTGTGAAGATGAGTCATATCTTCTGGTAAATCTGCAGTAACCCTTACCTTTGAATGCTCCGAAAGAAAGTCTGGGAGGAGGTAGACCTGTGCAAGAAGCTCTATGTAGTCACGGCAACGGAAGTAATATATGTGAGAAAGGATACTTTCAAGAGAGAAAGTCTCCAAAGCTTTCAGATGATCTGAGAACAAATAAATAGATGAGTAAAATGAGTCAGAAGTCTGTGCCAGCATATTGCTACTTTCATCACTCTACCAAACTATGCTTTCTACATATAGCAACAGCAAAACCCCCAGAACCAGAAACAGTCAAGGTAAAGAGTGTGGGAAACATACCTTCCATCTGGCTTGAAAGTCAAGAAGGTGGTGAGCAGATGCTATCTCAGCATTTGCACTGAGATACACCAGAGCCTCCAAGGGAGTGCTCCAAAAATGAAAAATTTATTTTTGAAAAAAGAACTTTTCCAGTAAATCATTTTCAAGCCAGAACACCACCAGAGGACAACAGTGACTATTAATCATCCATTGTTTAATGTACAGGCAGTAGCTCATTTAATATGGTGTCCTTCTACAGCTGTTCAAACAGAAGTTTGCTGGATAAAATATTCTAAGAGTAACACAAAAGTCGTGTCAGTATCCCCAATGCACTGATGACATAGAATAAAACTCTTCATTAAATGCAACCTGGCTATACTGACCTTATGGCAGAGCTGAATTCCAGCTACAGTTTTACAAAATGGGATTTCAGCAGCAACATTGTCTTAAGAAATTCTGCCATTCTTTTTCTCTTTCCTTCTTCTCTTTTCTTCCTGCCCCTACGTTGCAGCACATTATCCCTCAGTTTTGCTGACAGAGTTGTGTTTGGGTTTTACAGTACATTCGATAATTAAAGTGATTTGTGTTAAAAAAAAAAAAAAGAAAAGAAAAAGCCCAAAACCCCACATACCTAAAAAACCCGCAAATCACCACGTAGAAAAAGAGTTATTATTAAAGTAGATGAGCTCAGTCTGCAGCATGGCTCCACATGCTGATGCAGTTCAGGGTATGATACATACAGGTAGAAATGAAAGGCTGGCAGCAAGAACTCCTTAAGCCAGCACTGCTGCTGAAACCCTCAAAATGTAAAACCGCAGCCTACGAGACTTAGTTTCACTCAGATCCTAGCCTACTGGGCAGAAAGAAACGACTTAGCAACGTACCTTCTTCTTGATGAGCTTCAGCAATAAGCTGGCAATGCTGCACGCAGGCAGTTGCAATATCCACTACTCTGTCTACCATAAAACTTCCTTCAGTATCAATGAACACGGCTTCTCCAGCTACGCCCCCAAAGCATTCTGGGATCTGTACATCTACTGCCAACTGCATACTGCCATGGGAAAGAGAAAAAAAGAGAAATATTTACATCGCAATGCTCTCCCCTCCCAACTTACTCCTAAAGTGATGTTTCTGCTGAGGAATACATGGAAGAGGAAGCAGGATAGCCATTATCATATTTATAATGCTGTGTAAGAATCAGAGATTGCAGTAATGACAACAAGAAAAATGAACTCTCTTCATAGTTAAACTAAACAAAGAAAAGTGATTCTCAGTTGCACAAAAGTAATCTAAAAATAAAATACCACAGCTGTGTTTTCCCAACACCGGGTGCTCCACAGATCTCAGTGATTTTTGTTAGCTGCACGCCACCGCCCAGAATATTGTCTAGTGCTGAACAAAAGGTGATGATGAAGCCCTGGGCTTGCTCTTCTTCCAGAAGTTCCAGCGCTGTGCACTTTCTGGTGGTGCCTGACGCCCCAGGAGTCCTTGCTGCATCCCCGTGACATTCCTGCCTCACAACCTGTAATGCTTCCAGAGCCTCTTCTTTGGAGATTCCAACTTCTAGAAGAGTCAAAATCATGAAACACTACCTTATTTATATAAACAGTGATTTATTTAAAGTATGAAGAAGTAATTCGTTTGACAGAACCTGATCATTCTGCAGCGTAACACAAAAATATTAATCTTTTTAGTATAACAATGCACACGGCTTGCCAACATCTCTGGAACTAATGATGTGATTTTCAAAAGAACTCAGAGCGATGATGCCCTGAGTTCAGAATTCAGGTGACAGTAAGTGATCTGCAAATAAAGAAAATCAAAACTGCTGTTCATAGACGTGGATGACATCTGGCAGAGCTAACCACCTACTCTGCACTGAATGTGCTATCGTTAATTTCATTTGAAGCAAATAAGGTCCTGTAAAAGAAGTCAGGTTGCAGACTAGTAAGTGACAGTGACACCTACTGATGGTACTCTGAATTCTCAGGGATAAGAACCTTATGCATTATTTTTAGATTTGAAACACAGAGGAGATACCTATGAATACGTGTGTGACTACCTTTGTACACACCTATCCGTCAGTATCTAGCTACTACACTTTGATCTTCAAGGCAGAACTATCACCACATACTATCATAGATAATAAAACTACTGATAATCAAAACCATGATACACTTCTTACAAAGGCTGTGCAGATCTTATTTTAACTTCTTGAAAAAGGCAACTTTATGATTTCACAGCAGTTTATTTTGTTTAAAGCACGTGCAGCTGGAGGAAGAGAGATGGGATCCTCTGGTGGTTCTTTTTCTGTATCCCATTTACATCACTCAGATGTAACACAGATATTTTATCAGAATCGTGGGGGTTTGTTGTGTGGTTGGGATTTTTTTTCTTGTTTAGGCACACGTGAAAGCAAATAATTTCCTTCTCCCATTCCTCCAGCCTCGCCGCGGTCTCGGTGGGATCTCCCCATGATCTGCCGCAGCCGCTTCGTGTGCATCAACCGCCTCAACGCGCGAAACGCCGCTCCAACCCCACCCTCGCCGATAAACTACGCCGAAAGCTCCGCGGAAGGCTGAGGGAAGGGCTGCGGAGGAGACCCGCCCGAAGTGTGTGTGAGGGCGGACAGGCCCGTGAGGCGGCTGCGGGGCGCCCAGGCCCGCCGGACCCCGTCGCCCCGCCGGTACCTTTGCTCAGCCCGCAGGGGCCGGTCTCCAGCAGCTCCTGCGCCGTTTGGAACCCGGCGGCGACGAGCCTCGCCCGCAGGGCGGGGGCCAGCGGCAGGCTGCCCACCTCCCGCTGCATGCCGGGGCCGGTAACGCTGCCGGGGCCACCGGGCCGCGCTAGGCCGCCACAGGGCCCGGCCCCGCCCACCCCACCGGGCGCGGACCGCCCTCACAGCCGCGCGCGAGGCGGGAGGGGAGGGGGAGGAGGAGGAGGAGAAGGAGAAGGTGGTGGTGGTGGCGGCGGCGGCGGCGGCGGTGGCCGCGCATGCGCGGCGGGCAGAGGCGCGAGGCGCGCGAGCGCGTGCCACGGCCGTTGGGGAGGCGGCGGGCGGCGCTGAGGAGGGTGAGGCGGCCGCGCTGTGACAGGGGGTGACAGGGGGTGGCACGGTGAGCGGTCCGGGAGGGGAGTGGGGGGGTATTAGTTGTGGGAAGGGTGCAGAAACAGCCAAAGGGTGGCTGGGCCTGGGCAGCCCTGAGCCAGGAACGGGGCTGGCTGCGGCCTGCCTTCCTCTGGTCAGGGAGGGCTGCACACCCAACAGCGTGTGGAGGGTGACGGGGCACTGGCACAGGCTGCCCGGAGGGGGTGTGGAGTCTCCTTCTCTGAAGAGATTCAAAACCCGCCTGGATGCATTCCTGTCCAGCCTGCTCTGGGTGACCCTGCTTTGGCAGGGGGGTTGGACTGGATGATCTCCAAAGGTCCCTTCCAGCCCCTGGGAGCCTGTGGCTCTGTGTGATTCTGTGTCTCTGTCATCCCCTGGTTGACACCTCTCCCTTGTCCTCCTTGGGACCACATTTCCCCTTGCCCAGGCCTTGCCCGCTGATGCAGCCCCTCATCGCCCTGTCTCATGGATGGGCCTTTCCTCAGAGGGCGCATGGAGGGAGGCAGGTGGGACGCGAGGGCTGAGTGGCCTTCACCTTCCATCTTGGGATTTGTCTCGAGGACACGGCTGTCACTCATTGTGTCAGCCACGGAAGTTTTTGAAGTCTTTGGGCTATGGTGTTTTGCAGCTTCATTAGATTTCACATCTTTTCCTAGTTGTTAAAGAGAGAAGATGGCTCATGCTCTCCCTCTTCCAATTCCCTGCCCAGTCCGGCTTGGAAGTGTGAAAGGTGACTCCCTGGAGGCTCAACTGCATCAGTATGTCAGGCAGGGAAACTATGCGAAAGTGAAGAAGCTTCTGAAAAAAGGTAACAGCTACATTTAGGCAAGTGCTGGCAGAAAAGAATTACATTTTCCTGCATGGTTATATTTGTGGTAAAATATAGTCAGTGTACTGTCGGTACAATTCAGTTCTGTGAGCAAAATATGTGTGCAAAATGTGTTCTAGTTGGCCTTTTCTGGTAGATGGTACTAATTATTGCGTTAAAGAAACGTTGTTTGAGAAAACTGAAAGGAAAAATAAGCGTTTGGTTGTAAGGTGCTCATAGAGAAATAATTGTAAAACGTCACGGCATTCTGAGCGCGCGCCCTGAGCACTGCCCGGGCAACGGCCGCCCGTAGGGGGCGTGGCGTCGCGTGTGATTGGTCGCGAGAGGCAGAAGATGGAAATGAGGGGGCGCGTCCCGATGGGCGCCCCGCGCGGCGATGGCGCGGGCGGCAGAGTGGGGCCGTGGGGCGCGGGGGTCGGTGGGGCGTGGTGGGGTCGCGGGGGGGGGGTCGGGGGGCGTGGTGGGAGGCGCGTGGCGGGGTGTCCGTGTGGTGGAGGGCTGTGGGCGGCGGTGGGAGCGGCGTCGAGGGTGTGTTTGGGTTAAGACTATACTTTCAGGGATCATTTCTGTAGTTGGTCACTAGAGGGGCGTGATCGCACGTGACCGGCGTCACAATCCGCGAGGAGGATGGTGGCGTTCTCTCTTGAGCGTGAGGCGGGCGGCGGCCCTGCGTATTGCGGGAGCCGCCGTCATCGATGACCGTTCCCGGCCGTGGCCGGGAGGGAGAGAGCGCGAGCTGAGCGGGTCGTGGCGTCACATCTTTTTATTCCCTGGTTGAAAAAATAGACGTGTTGGTGAATGGGCGGTGGCTCGAGCTCGGCGAGGGCGGTTCGGACTCTCTGCAGCAGCGGAGTGTGAGCCGGGGGGAGCTGCGGGACTGCGGGGGCGCTGCGAAGGTGTTTCACAGAAATAGAGTCGCAGGTCGGAAAGGACCTCAAGGACCATCTGGTCCAACCTTCTCGGCAAAAGCACGGTCTAGGCAAGGAGGCCCAGCACCCTGTCTGGCTCAGTCTTAAAAGCGTCCCGTGTTGGGGAACCCACCACAGGGTTCCCTGGGGAGGTTATTCCAACAGCTGATTGTTCTCATGGTGAAAAATTGTCCTCTTGTGTCCAGCTGGAATCTCCCCAGGAGTAATTTGTACTAATTACCCCATGTCTTTTCTGGGTGACTCGCTGTAAAAAGGGGATCTCCCTTCTTCTTTGTAGCCACCCTTTAAATACTGGAACGTGGTGATAAGTTGTCCCCTAAGCCCTCTTTTCTCAAGGCTGAACAAACCCAATTCTCTCAGCCTTTCCTCATACAGCCAGCTTCCCAGTCATTGGATCATCTTGGTGGCTCTTCTGTGGACCCTCTCCAGCCTGTCCATCTCTGTTTTGTATAGTGGGGACCAAAAGTGCACACCATATTCCAGGTGTGGCCTGACAAGAGTTGTACCTTTTTGTGTTTTAGTGTTCCGAAAGCAGCCAGGGTGGGGGGAAGGCTGTGTCGGGGCAGTTCCCCACATGCCAACAAGACCTAGTGGGACACGGCGACTCTTGGCCGCCTCTTGTGTCCCGAGCCCCTTGGTGGGTTTTCGGTAGTCTGACGGTCTGGGTCTTCCACAAGCGGGGCAAGGGTGGAAGCAGCCCAACGGGTTCAGAATACGATGTCCCGTGGCATGGAGTGAGTTGTTCAGTGAAAAAAATGCTTTGAGAGTTCATTAGTGGCCGGGTGTGCGAGTGAGGCGGTGGTGTGCTCAAGCCATCTGTTGGGCAGGGTGAGGTTCCAAAGCCCATCCCATTCAGAGTGCCTGGCAGGAGCCATGCAGTGCTGCCAGGCGTTAGTGCCAGGGCCTCTTCTCCTCTGGCGCTGTGGGATGGGGGGAGCATGGACTGAGACCATGTCATGGTTTAACCCCAGCCAGCAACTCAGACCATGCAGCCGTTCACTCCCTCCCCCTCAGTGCGACGGGGGAGAGAATCAGAAGATTAAAGGTGAGAAAACTTGTGGTTTGACATGCAGACAGTTTAATAGGTAAAGCAAAAGCTGTGCACGCAAGCAAAGCCAAACAAGGAATTCATTGCAGTCTGTACACATGCTGTTCACGTGCCTTTTAGTCCAATGGTGATTTTTGGTCAGGGTTTTTCTAACACCTTATTGTTTTTTTTTTTTCTCTGTGTCCAGGCAGGTGGCCGTTGGCTGCTCTGGTCTCGCAGGTTTGCCATCTCTGCTGAGGGTAGTCACCTCCTTACCTGCTGGTGTACGCTTCTTGTGCACCTGTGCTGGCTGGAAGAACAGCCTCAGGCTTAGGGAAAACACTACCAAAACATGCGTGTGTTATCCTCATTTTTTTTATAACAAAAGACTAAACACAGCGCTGTACCAGCTGCTAGGAAAATTACTAAGAGAATTAACTCTATTGCGGCCTAAAGGCTTCAGCAAATCGAGCTACTCATGCTGAGTGAAGCTGAGCAAACAGCATGAATCACACCATATTATAACCCTAAGTAATTTATTCTAATTAAAACATACTTATTTAAGCTAAATAACTAAATAATAATAGATATTAATCTCTCGATGCTGCAGGGGCGAGGCCAAGGCTACTGGCCAAGAGCACAGAGTCGCCGAGCAGAGCGTGGGGAGAGGGGCTTCGGGGGCCGCCCCGCTCAGAGCCGCGCGCGCTGCTGCCGTTGCCGTTGGGTCCCCGGTGCGGCAGCGGCCCGGCGGGGCCCGCGCCGGGTGGCGGAGGGAGCGGGGTCCGGGCGGTCTCTGGGGGGGGGCGGCGCCGCGGGGAGCGCGTCCGAAGCGCGTGCCGTAGCCGCCGCCGGGCGGGGAGCGCGTGGGGGCGGAGCGCAGGGCGGTGCGTGCGGGCGCGGCGTCGCGTGTGATTGGTCGCGAGAGGCAGAAGATGGAAATGAGGGGGCGCGTCCCGATGGGCGCCCCGCGCGGCGATGGCGCGGGCGGCGGAGCGGGGCCGTGGGGCGCGGGGGTCGGTGGGTCGTGGTGGGGTCGCGGGGGGGCGTCGGGGGGCGTGGTGGGCGGCGCGTGGCGGGGTGTCCGTGTGGTGGAGGGCTGTGGGCGGCGGTGGGAGCGGCGTCGAGGGTGTGTTTGGGTTAAGACTATACTTTCAGGGATCATTTCTGTAGTTGGTCACTAGAGGGGCGTGATCGCACGTGACCGGCGTCACAATCCGCGAGGAGGATGGTGGCGTTCTCTCCTGAGCGCGAGGCGGGCGGCGGCCCTGCGTGTTGCGGGAGCCGGCGTCATCGATGACCGTTCCCGGCCGTGGCCGGGAGGGAGAGAGCGCGAGCTGAGCGGGTCGTGGCGTCACCTCTTTTTGTTATTCAATGGTTCTGAGGATGGATTCCCCTGTCTATGAATAGGCGCTCACTACATAGCATACATTCCCTCGGTCGCAATAGAAATAGTTATGCTGAAGTGTGGACGGGCAGAGGGGCGGTACAATCCCACCCGTCAATACGTTTTGGAGGGACGCGGGGACTCTCTATCGCCCTCTGCATCCCAAGCCCCTCGGTGGGTTTTCGGCAGTCTGACGGTGTGGGACTTCCACAGGCGGGGCGGGGGGAGGGGGAGCAACCCGACTGATTCAGGTTGTGATGTCCCGTGGGGTGGAGTGAGTTGTTCAGTGAAAAGAAATGCTTTGAGATTTTATTAGGACCCGCGTGTGTGAGTGAGGCGGTGGTGTGCTGGCAGTGACGTGGTGGCTGCTGAGTTGTTTCTGATGAATGGTGCTCGTCAGAGAGTGATGAGGGGATGGGGAGAAACTGGTTGGGATTCACCTTTCATGGTGTGTAGCAGGAGTCTGTGTCACTCAGGCTGGACCTGGAACATGGTAAACCTTTGACCAGAGTCTCATGGGGGTTAGGGAGAAACCACTTGATGTTGTGCTGTTTATGCCATGTAATGCTGTGGAAGATGGGCTATGTCAGGTGGGATCCTGGAGCCACAGGGTATCTGCTGGTGTCTGGGCTTGAGAGAAGCTCCTCGTTCTTGGCTGTGGTGTGGCAGTCCTTGGTGCTTAGACTGGATTCAGAGCTGTAAAGGATAGTATAAGTTACATGGCACTCTGTTGCTTTGTTCTACTTGGTACATGAGCCTGAGCCTGAATGTGTTGTGCCTCGGTAGCCCCTGGAAGCCAATGCATCCCCTCTGGAGTGCCTGGCAAGAGCTGTGCAGCGCTGCTGGGTGTTGGTGCTGGGGCCTCTTCTCCTCTGGCACCCTGGGGCAGTGGGAGCACAGACTGAGGCGGTCATCTCTTGTGTTGTGTCATGAAAACTTCTCAACTGGGCCACGTCATCCGAGGAGAGAGGCTGGGATGCAAAGTATAGCATTACAAGAGTAATTCTTTACTCATACACGTGAGCTGTCCCACTCAAACGGGGGCACCCCAGATGCGGGCTTACGTGTGGTTCTTACACCTTTAAGGCATTCAGGTACAAAATGAATTGACCAGTTAGTGATTAACACACCTGTACACACACTACTGTTTTGCAAAGTAACTATAATTCAGTAGTGTCATTATCCATTTGCCTCTTTCTGGATCTGGGTGTCCATGGAATCAGTTTTGCTGCAGACCCTTACCTCTGATGCCAAATAGCCACAGAATCACAGAGTGGCTTATGTTGGAAGGGACCTTAAAGATCACCTAGTTCCAACCCCCAAACCCTGTGCAGGGACACCTCCCACCAGCTCAGGTTGCTCTAAGCCCCATCCAACCTGGCCTTGGACACCTCCAAGGATGGGGCAGCCACAGCTTCTCTAGGCAACCTGGGCCAGTGTCTCACCACCCTCATTGTACAAAATTTCTTCCTTATATCTAGTCTAGATCTACCTTTTTTCAGTTTAAAACCGTCACCCCTCATCCTATCACTACACTCCGTGGTCAAGAGTCCCTCCCCAGCTGTCCTGTAGCCCCTTTAGGGACTGGAAGGGGCTCTAAGGTCTCCCCGGAGCCTTCTCTTCTCCAGGCTGAACACCCCCAACTCTCTCAGCCTGTCCTCCCAACAGAGGGGCTCCAGCCCTCGCAGCATCTTTGTGGCCTCCTCTGGCCCCGCTCCAACAGGTCTGTGTCCTTCGTATGTTGGAGGCCCCAGAGCTGGAGGCGCCACTGCAGGGGGGTGTTTCACAGAGGTGTGAGGGGGTTGGGGTGCTGGCCGCATCTTGGGAGTCCAGGGCTAACTTTCATTCTTCCTGGGCAGTTTTTAAGGTTCCAAGAAACAAAGGAGGTCATTCCCTTCCGGGTGGGGGCTGTCCTTCTCCCTGCCACGAGCTGGGGTCCTTTAGTTGTGCTTGCTCAACCATGACTATGCAGTATGCTGTTACATAGCTCAAGAAGGTTGATACGATTTCATCCTATAGAGACTAATAGGTTCGCTCGTTCGGCAATGAGGTTTCTCTAACACTTGTCAGGAGGAGGTGTTTCATGGCGCCTGGGGGACATCGAAGGAAGCATAGGCTTTTGCACGACCTTAACGCGTGGGTGGCGCTGCCGTCCGGGGGTCTGGAGTCTCCTCGGACGCTTTGGGATTCACCGTTTGAGGGGTGATGCTCTCTGTCGGTACCGGGTGGAGCTGCGGACGCCCCCGCCCGGCCCTGACGCGCTGCGCTGCCGCGGGACCGAGCTGTGGGCACCGCCCTTGCCCGCAGGGGGCGTGGCGTCGCGTGTGATTGGTCGCGAGAGGCAGAAGATGGAAATGAGGGGGCGCGTCCCGATGGGCGCCCCGCGCGGCGATGGCGCGGGCGGCGGAGCGGGGCCGTGGGGCGCGGGGGTCGGTGGGTCGTGGTGGGGTCGCGGGGGGGGGGTGTCGGGGGGCGTGGTGGGCGGCGCGTGGCGGGGTGTCCGTGTGGTTGAGGGCTGTGGGCGGCGGTGGGAGCGGCGTCGAGGGAGTGTTCGGGTTAAGACTATACTTTCAGGGATCATTTCTGTAGTTGGTCACTAGAGGGGCGTGATCGCACGTGACCGGCGTCACAATCCGCGAGGAGGATGGTGGCGCTCTCTCCTGAGCGCGAGGCGGGCGGCGGCCCTGCGTGTTGCGGGAGCCGCCGTCATCGATGACCGTTCCCGGCCGTGGCCGGGAGGGAGAGAGCGCGAGCTGAGCGGGTCGTGGCGTCACCTCTTTTTTTATTCCCTGGTTGAAAAAATAGACGTGTTGGTGAATGGGCGGTGGCTCGAGCTCGGCGAGGGCGGTTCGGACTCTCTGCAGCAGCGGAGTGTGAGCCGGGGGGAGCTGCGGGACTGCGGGGGCGCTGCGAAGGTGTTTCACAGAAATAGAGTCGCAGGTCGGAAAGGACCTCAAGGACCATCTGGTCCAACCTTCTCGGCAAAAGCACGGTCTAGGCAAGGTGGCCCAGCACCCTGTCTGGCTCAGTCTTAAAAGCGTCCCGTGTTGGGGAACCCACCACAGGGTTCCCTGGGGAGGTTATTCCAACAGCTGATTGTTCTCATGGTGAAAAATTGTCCTCTTGTGTCCAGCTGGAATCTCCCCAGGAGTAATTTGTACTAATTACCCCATGTCTTTTCTGGGTGACTCCTTGTAAAAAGGGGATCTCCCTTCTTCTTTGTAGCCACCCTTTAAATACTGGAATGTGGTGATAAGTTGTCCCCTAAGCCCTCTTTTCTCAAGGCTGAACAAACCCAATTCTCTCAGCCTTTCCTCATGCAGCCAGCTTCCCAGTCATTGGATCTTGGTGGCTCTTCTGTGGACCCTCTCCAGCCTGTCCATCTCTGTTTTGTATAGTGGGGACCAAAAGTGCACACCATATTCCAGGTGTGGCCTGAGCAGCGCCGAGCAGAGTTGGATAATGATTTCTTTCTCTCTGCTGGTGATGCCTTTGATGATGCAACGCAGCATGCTATTGGTGTTCTTTGCTGCACCAGTGCACTGTTCACTCATATTCAGCTTGTTGTCCACCAGGACCCCTAGGTCTCTTTCCACAGAACTGCTCCCCAGCCGGCGGGTTGTAGCCCATGCTGCTAGCACGTGTTTTCCCAGGTGCGAGACCTTACACTTGTCTTTGTTGAACGTCATAAGGTTCTTGTTAGCCCACTCTTCCAGCCTGTCCAGGTCTTCCTGCACGGTGGCTCTCCCTTCCCAAGTGTCCATGTCCCCACTCAGTTTGATATCATCAGTGAACTTCATCAGGGTATGCTTGATCCCATCATCCTCATTACTTATGACGATATGAAACAGCATTGTACCCAGTATCGATCCATGGGGGACCCCGCTTGTGACAGGTTGCCAGTTTGAGAAGGAGCTCTTGACTGCCCCCTCCGGGTACAGCCATCAGCCAGTTCCCCCCCCACTGTACAGACCACTTGTCTGGACCGTAACGTATCAGTTTCTTTAGGAGGAGGCTGTGGGGAACTATGTTGAAAGCCTCAGAGAAACCCAGGTAGACAATGTCTGCCTCTGGCCCCACACCAACCGAGCAGGTTCCTTTGTCATTTTAGTGCTGTCGGGGAGGGGTGAGAGCGTGTTGGGGCCAGGGAGACCCCGCTGTGCTCCCTGTTGTGTCGCTGGTCTCTGAAGGCCAGGTGGCTGTGGAGCTGTGGGTGCTGCTCCTTGGCGAGGCTGAAGCTGCTGGCTCTGAGCAAAGGGTCACCAAGCAGCCCGGGGGAGAGGGGCTTCGGGGCTGTTAGAGAAGAATCCAAGAATCCCTCCTGCTGAGTTGTGAGGTTCAGACTGGACCCTCTTGCTTCTAAACTCCTCAGAGAGGAGTCCAGGTGTGGCTGGATCCAGCCTTAGCCTCCGACTGGAAAGAAGAGTTTGGACCCCAGGTTCTGCCACAGAGTCAGTTTATTTCGGGTCGAGCTGGGTGCCTCGATGAGGAGGGACCCCCTCGGTTATTTTCCTGTGCATTTTAAGGCCTCACAGTCTACTATGTGAAGCGTTTACACGCCTGTCCACGCAACACGCACAGACTTTTTGTCCGATCAATTCAACAGCTGCTTTTCCTCTAGGATGGTTGCAGTAACATCTTTCAAATTTTATCTGCTTGTGCAGTTTCATCATCCTCCCATCTTATCTGCACTTGGGTCTCGTCTGTCTTCTGTTGACTTCAGATGGAACGCTTTCTCTCTTTGAAGGTTTTTCCCTTGGGCTCGCTCCAGTTTATCTCGTTGTGCAGGACTCCCAGTACTTCTCCTTTTCGACTAAGTGACTGTTCAACTACAGTCCAGTTATGGTTTGTGGCCCAAGGCTTCTGCACTTCAGTCACTCGTGCCAAGCCAAGCCACTCAAGTTTCAATTTAACCTAATTTTAGGCGATCACCCGATGAATCCTGATATTCTGTAAGTAAACTATTCCAATACCCAACAGGGGCCGCCCCAGCTCCGCTCAGAGCCGCGCGCGCTGCTGCCGTTGCCGTTGGGTCCCCGGTGCGGCAGCGGCCCGGCGGGGCCCGCGCCGGGTGGCGGAGGGAGCGGGGTCCGGGCGGTCTCTGGGGCGGGGGGGGCGGCGCCGCGGGGAGCGCGTCCGAAGCGCGTGCCGTAGCCGCCGCCGGGCGGGGAGCGCGTGGGGGCGGAGCGCAGGGCGGTGCGTGCGGGCGCGGCGTCGCGTGTGATTGGTCGCGAGAGGCAGAAGATGGAAATGAGGGGGCGCGTCCCGATGCGCGCCCCGCGCGGCGGTGGCGCGGGCGGCGGAGCGGGGCCGTGGGGCGCGGGGGTCGGTGGGTCGTGGTGGGGTCGCGGGGGGGCGTCGGGGGGCGTGGTGGGCGGCGCGTGGCGGGGTGTCCGTGTGGTGGAGGGCGGTGGGCGGCGGTGGGAGCGGCGTCGAGGGTGTGTTTGGGTTAAGACTATACTTTCAGGGATCATTTCTGTAGTTGGTCACTAGAGGGGCGTGATCGCACGTGACCGGCGTCACAATCCGCGAGGAGGATGGTGGCGTTCTCTCCTGAGCGCGAGGCGGGCGGCGGCCCTGCGTGTTGCGGGAGCCGGCGTCATCGATGACCGTTCCCGGCCGTGGCCGGGAGGGAGAGAGCGCGAGCTGAGCGGGTCGTGGCGTCACCTCTTTTTGTTATTCGATGGTTCTGAGGATAGGTTCCCCTGTCTATGAATAGGCGCTCACTACATAGTAATGATCGCAGGTCCGTATCTCTTTTGGCCATCTTTTTCGTGGAATGGGATTCATTAGTTTGAACAAAATTGATTAAGGTGACAAACTGCCCATCTAACTGTTTTAAGTACTGCTTTAGAAAAGTTGTTGTTATTACTAATGCAGTCCTCTGGTGTTATCTGTGCTCACGCAGGTTAACACTTTGCCTCTCATATTTATACATCCTTTATTTGAAAACACCGTGGACAAGCAGTGCATTGTGGGTATAGAAAGTTACGCGGAAGATCATTTGCTCATTTTTCTATTTCTGTTAATATCATTATGTTTTCATATTTCCACTTTCTCAGAGGGAATATGGCAGTTGGTTTCAGTGTTAATAAACCCTTGCCTTTTTTTCAGGGTGGGGGGGAACAAGCACTCACCTCCTCATCTTTTGTTTTCTTGTAGGTATTTTTGTTGATGCTGTTAATTCCATGGGCCAAACTTCACTCTTCACTGCTGCATTGCTAGGTCTTCATAAAATAGTGGATGTCCTGTTGGATTATGGCTCAGATGCTAATCAGTTAAGTATAAAAATAATTTTTTTTTTAATTAAATTGAAATTAACATTTAATCTTTTAGTGGTTTTAATCAGTGTAATATACAATATTCATTGTATATAAATGAAGATGTGCTTAAAATGCATGTTGCTTTTTTAGCCAAAGATCCTCAGAAGTAAGTGCGTGCTTAATTTTCCCTATTTCTTGGTGTATGTTGTTGTTTGGGAGTACATAAATGTTCTAGGTATGTTGCTTTTGTCCCCAGAAGCACAGCTGATTGAGTGTAGTAGGGGTAGGTTTAAACATCTCTGCTTTAACATTCCTCAGTCGCTGTTATGATGGAAGCACCCCAGTCCATGCAGCTGCATTTTCAGGAAATCAGTGGATTCTTAGCAAGTTATTGGACGAAGGAGGTGATCTGAGAGTACATGATAAAAGTGGAAAGAGTCCTCCGTGCTGGGCTATGTCCGCTGAGAAAGAAAGCAGCGCTCAGGTATGTGTGTGCAATACATGTTGAATACGTACTTGGCACGTGCTCACATCTGCATCTTAAAGTGAAGAAACTCCAATATTCCAGGGAGAAAATCTTGGCTTTTACATGCTAGATAACTATTTAACATTATTTTTCAACGTCAGTAAGGGTATTTTGAAGTCCTCATGATTCAGATGGGTTCTCCTGATGTAAGGTTCTGCTCTGGTGCAGGGTCTTGTCTATCTCTAACTTGTTAGGACCTTGATGTGTAAGTGTGCGGTGAGGAGAATAACAGGCCCTTGTTTTCAACTCCTGATGTATGTAGTTTGTTTGCATGTATGTGCAATTCGGGACTAAAGCTGAAGTAGTTTTCAAGTCTGTCTCAGTCTGTGCATGAACAGTGTCAGCAAATGTGTCATTTTTGCTAGCATGGGAGCAAAATATATCAAGAAGGCTTATTCATGACTGCAATATTGATTTAAAACTCACAATATAATACTCCTCTTTCCTGTTACTACAATGCTTCTCTTAAAAAGAAACCTAATATTATAATTTTAAGTGGGTGAATGTCTTGAAAGTTAGTCATCTAGTGTTTGAAGTAAGCTTTCATTACATTTTCATGTAATTGATTTTCTTGAAGTTTTTCTGTGTATCCATTTCTTGAAATGCCTATTTCAATATTGCAAGTAAAGAGTTATTTTTTCAGTAGTCGCAATCTCTTAATTTAAAATGGTGTCTCTTACAGTTCTGAAGCAAGTTTTTTTTGGTTGTTTTTCCCTCCCCCTCCTCTCTAGATGCTGGAATTTATTCAGCGTTGTACATCCCACATGCAGGCTGTCATTCAAAATTTTCCCTCTGATCTACTCAGGAAGGTTGGCTCATCAAAAGCACTGGTCTGCAGTCCGTCTAGGTTTGGTGGCCTTGTTCAAGGGTAAGAACATATTCTCAAGTACTGAGGGATTGAACTACAAGGACTTTTACGTCTGGATTCTGTTACCTTAAAATTAACATGTTCTTGTTTCTTTTTGACAATATCAGATTTAAAACCAATGTGTGGTAGGAATGGTGATTTTTTGTTTCCTGTTGTGAGAGTTCCAAATAGAAACTTGATAGTTGTAAATATCTGTGTATTAAAGAGATACTCTTGAAATCAGCAATATGAAGTACTGGATTTAAATAGGATTAAAATGGTGGTAACATGAAGTAGTTTGTTTCCTGTCCTTTTAAGGTCACTGTAAATCTTTTGGGGGTGTGTTTCCAACCATTTCAAGAGCTTTTATGTCAGATACATGTTAGTAAAAATACATACTTGTGAACAAAAAGTGATGCAGGAAGCCTATATATATTTATATATTTAATTTGCTATCTTGCTTTAGATAAATACGTATCATAACAGTGTATCTAAAAAGTTTTAATGAGTTGCACAATAATTTGGAATTTCAGCATCTGCATTAGACTTTTTATGTGGGAACAGACAAATGCAACATTTGAAATACATGGCTGTTGCAGAACTTCTGCATTTTTCTCTCTCCCTTTTTTGTGTTTAACTCAAAGCCTTGGCATATTAGTTACTCTTATTGCTTATGTTTTTGATACTTAGAAATGTTGGCAGTCCTCTGGGTAGATTTCTAAAAGGTGGAGCTAATGCAACCAAGAACATATACAGCTTTGGTTTTGGGAAGGTAAGGTGCTATGAGTAATGGTTTTCTAATGGTATTAGTACAGTTTTTCAGAGTCACATATTCTTCACAGTAATTATCCCACCTGTGTTATTTTTCATTTTTAGTGTATTCTTATTTCTACTGAAATGGTGGGAAAAAACTGCGGAGAGCGCAAATGTTCAGGCCTTTAGTTGTTAATAGTCCCTATCAGAGGAAGCTGCTTTGGAACAGGCAATAGAAGCCCTTCTGTTAAATGTCACCCGTGGAAGTTCTTAATGACTGTTTCTGCTCTCCCTATTTCGTCTTCACTAGAAAGTTAAGCTTTTGACATAGGTATCTTGACGTTTCATTTTGATGCTTTGGCTGGTGCTCCCGTTGCAGTGGTTGCATTCAGTTTTTTAGTGAGCTTGTGGGAGATGTGACGGATCTTGGGAACTGTTGCAAAGTCCTTTTGGTTATGCCCCGGTGTTGTGTCAGTTTTATCTTGCAGGCAGTGGGCATCTAGGGTACTTGACATCTCTCCCTATTATTGGAGAAAAAGACGTGGTTCAGGCAGATGATGAAACAACATTTTCTTACCATGTTGGACCATACATGATCATGACAAAGTAAGTGGAATCAAAGGGATTTTAGCCCCTCTTGGTGTGTATCTGTTACTATTAAACAGCAAGTTGTTGTATCAGTTGCCTTGTTTCGATAGTGTTCCTTGTATATTCTATATTCATCCACTGCTTTCTGCTTGCAACTTGTTTTCTGCAGTCCACTGATTAATATCTTCTTTAGACCCTCTTGATATCTGTATGTTGCTCTGGTCCTTTCCAGCAATATTAAACCAGTTACAGTTATTCACCGATAGCAGCATTTCAGTACTGACTCCTTGTTTAGATTGTGTTGTTCAGTGTTCAATCCTTGACATTGCTGGGTCAGACCTCAGGCCTCTGGATACCCATGTCTGCAGCCCATTTGCTCAAACCTATGGTGAAATGAGAGTTGCAAGTGCAGACTGAGCCTTTTTTTTTGAGCCTTTTGTATTGTGTAGCAAGTAGTTGTGCTGCAGAGGCATCTGAGAATTGACAAATTGGTGGTTTAATCTTCCCAAAGCTCTGACTTGTATCACAGTGGGCTGATGGCCTTCAGTGAAATGAGTTTTAGAGTGTCCTTGTTCTTTACCTTGGATCATGGAAGGGTAACATCTTGGGGCAGCACACCTGTCCTGCTACATCCAGTCTTTAACAGGAGGAGAATTTATTGTCAATTTGAAAGAGTGTATGCTGTAGCCAGGATCATCGAAGTAATGTTACTAGCAGTAGGAGACAGCACCAAAACATTTCAGAATTGCAAAATTATTTGTAAGTAATCCCATAACTGCAGAAAGCATCTCATAGAAATTCCTCCTCTTCTCCTTGCAGCTTAATGTGGGAAGGCAGCAGAGTTACAGTGAAGGAACTCAGCTTTGAGCCCCATCAGAACTGTAGTAAACTACGCTTGGCTGATCTTCTTGTTGCAGAGCAGGAACGCAGTAGGTAAGAAAGAACATGCAGTAGCCACAAGTGCTCCTGGGGTTTGGGTATCTCCAGTGATGTGTGGAAATGTGATTAGCCTCAGGAGGACTGTCAGGCTGTGGTTGCGCTTTCTCTCCAAATGAGAAATACCACTCTCTTCTCCTATCTCTTCCCACTCCATTAGCTCCTCAGTGGATAATACAGGAGAAGATGTTACTCTCTTCTCATATGTCTGGGTGAGTGCTTCATTGCACATTTCTTGGATGGCTTGCTTACAGATTCTCCTAGTTGTGACAATAAGCACTGTTTCCTAAATGCCTCGTAATCTGTGGTTCATTTAGAATTTGGGGTGTTTTAATGAAAAGTTAGAAGCATTCATGTTGTATTGATAAAAACACCTAGGTTGCCAGGACTCTTGCTTTTAATCTCAGATCTGCCTTACAATTTTTTTTTCCTCTCTCTTTGCAGTCAACTCCGTCATCCTCGTTTGCTACAGTTGATGTCTGTTTGTCTGTCTAGTGACTTGGAGAAAACCCGTTTAGTATATGAAAGGGTTAACTTTGGTTCTCTGTACAGCATCCTTCATGAAAGGGTAATCGGAATACTTGTTTTTTAAATAGTAATTAATTGAGAGGAAGAAGTTTAGTAACTACGTCTACCATCTTTACTCAAAGAACAAGAAGACAATATCAGTCTGTGTATCTGGGTTTCTGTTTCATTGCACAGTGTCAAATACTCTGTGTAAGCTGGTGAAGTTTCTAATTGGCAAATACTTCAGTTAACGTTTGGGTGCAGTTGCATTGATTTTCTTGTTTGATGTCAGTCTTAAACTGGCTGCTGTTAAATTCAGTTGAACGTTTCATCTTCTGCATGTGGTTGTATATTGCAGATGTGGCGAGACCAGCTTTTGCCCTTGAATATTGGCATGTAGTACACCGCAAACTGCCTGTGTGTAAAAGTCAAGGCTTGAACTCAGTTGTGTTTTTTTCTTCTTTTTTAATCATCAACTGATCGATGTTTTGTTTTTGTCATTCCATATTTTTCTCTTCCTTTTTTTTCAGTTAATTGAGTTATTATTTAATTAATTTTATTAATTAACTGTTTGAATGCAGACATCTAAGTTACTGGAGAAATTGCAGTCAAAGGCAAGAAATTCTGTCTGCTTCACAGTGAATTTTGGCATAGTCAGAATAATTTCTTTTTCTTAATTACTTTTTTAAGGTGTTATCGGTTGGTTTGATATTGAGAATGGCCATTATTTAGCAAGTGCAATTCGTCTGACTTTTACTACAGCGTGTTTCATGTTTGCTTTCTTTGCTTTCTTCTGTACAATAATAGTTTTCCCCTACATCCAGCTTTAAAGACCTGCCATACAAATTTGGTACTTCTGTTGGTTTTGGTTTTTTTTTTTTCAGCGTACAGAATTCCCACTACTGCACATGGAGACAATTTTGCAAGTGCTCCTTCAAATTAATGATGCTTTGTGTTTTCTACACTCTCGGGGATTTATCCACCGTTCAGTTACCTCCTATGCTATTCAAATTGTTTCTTCTGGTGAGGCAAAGCTATGCAACTTGGAATACATGATAGAGAGGTAAAGAACTTCCTCACTGTTCCTGTGAAAGGGACAAACACAAGTAAAGTCAAATTTAGTGCTAAGTTCTGCTGAAGTGCCCCTCTTGATGACTAGGGACTCCTGTCTCCGAGTCAGGCAATAGAGTTACAGCGGTGAAGAACTCCAAATTATTACTGCTCCGGTATGTTAACTTTGCCACAGGCAGTATGGCAAATTTCAGGTGGACTTGGTTTCTATGTTATAAGTATCTGAAAATAGAAACTAATAAGAGAAGCACCTCTTTACGGGAGTATAAAAATACATCATAGAGAAATGGAACCTAATCTTACAGAACAGAGATGAAATTCCTCTTTGAGTCACTAATTCTGCTGCTGGGCTGGAAATAATTTAAGTCTCCTCTTGTTATACTGAACTTGTGCTTATGGAGGCTTACCTAAAGTGGTTGACGATTCCACACCTGATTGAACTGGTAGTAATTAGGTGCCACCAGTGACAAAAAGAGTATTTCTTTTATGAGAGACATCATTCATTTCAAATTACTACTTCTGTACATTTTTTTTTGCTTATTTCCTGTAGTGCAGTCTGATTAGGAAGGAACTAAATGGCTGGTTAGACTGTAAAGAAGAAGAGTAAAATTGGTAATTAACAAAAATTCACCAATGTAATGTCCTGAAAGGGGCAAAGACACTTCCTAACCTCCTTGCAAACTCAGTTTGTTAATAAATCTTGGCAATTTCTTGGCAATTTCAGGTACAGCTTACTGTGAAATGAATAACAAAACCCCTGTAGTTAAATATGAGGAGGAAGTTATCTTCTAGACATACGTATACATTGCAAAATAAATATTGATAGGGTAGGTGGCACCTTCTTGTATTTTGTCCGTGGTCAGAGAACGCTGGCCAGAGCTAAAGGGTTGTTTGTAAAATTCCTACTGGGAAAATTTAAACTTTCTCTGATTTCTTTTTGAGTGTAAATTTGTTAAAGGAGGTGTTACTTTCACCAGAAAGTCTTTGCTGTAGTGTGCCAAAATACATTTATTGGTGAGAAAATATTGCACATTTTTATTTGCAGGGCTCTGGACCTTTTAGGTATTCAAACTAAAAGCAGATGTAACAAACTTGGGTGTTTAATTCCAAAATATATAGATTCTAGTTTAGTGCGCTGTATGTACCAATTTACAACTTCTTTCCCTTTATACAGCAAAGATGGCGGAGAACACAGTGATCTGACACGTATTCCTGTCCCAGTCCAGCTCTATAAGTGGTGCTCTCCTGAAGTAGTTCTTGAAAAAGTTATCACGGTGAAATCGGATATTTATAGCTTCTGTACTGTGGTGCAGGAGGCCTTGACAGGTATATCTGTAGGTTTAGGCTTTTGTCACTCGGGTGACCCGCTGAATGTTTTCCTTGCAGACTGTCAGCCTCCTGATGTCTGTTTAATTCCCCTATGTGACTGGATAGAACCTTGCTGTGATGGCTCATACAGAGTTAACTTGGAAAAAGAACAGGCAAAAAAAAACCCTCAAATGCTAATGACAATAGCAAAGACTACTGGAAACTTTTGTAAAATGTAATCAGAAAACTTAAAATTGCATGACTAAAGGATGAGATTAATGGTTGGTATTAGAGAGAGACAATTTTGTATACGGTGTTTTTCTGCTATTTATCTTAATTCTTCATATGAGGATAGCAGAACATTTAATTAGTTCTTTGCAATGTACAAAATGAGGCTGTGCAGCTTTCATCTTTCTGATCACTAAGATACATTATCTGTAATAACAATAAGTTATCTGTAAGTTATGTTATGTAGTGACTGTGACTATTTTGACAGTGAAATGGGATAAAATAATTACCCTAAACATTAAGCCCTCTATTAACTAGCTGGTAATGAAGAATCCAGAGCGTGGTTTACAGTGTAACTGTCCTCTAGAGATTGCTGTCAGGTCCCTTGAAAGCATCTGCTCTTGAAATAAGATAGGGAGGAGACGCCAGACTGGACTGAGCACTCATTTGGTTCGTGACAGTGGTTGTAAATTAGGGAATGTGCAGACAATAATGCTTCAGTATCTCTGATTCTTTCTCTTTTTTCTTTGCTTTCATTAACATTGATACGCAGCTTGTGACATAAAGTCTGTATTTATGTCTTGCAGAGACCCCTCCCTGGAAAGGTTTTGAAGACTCAGTTATTAAACAGCTCATAATTTCAGGACAACAGTTAGAAGCAGATGTCAGACTTCCTATGCCCTATTACGGTATCGTAAAGTCAGGGCTAGAACCTAAACAGAAGAACCGCTCCATGAAACTTCAGGATATTCAATACATAATGAAAAATGACTTAAAGGTGACTTCCAGGATTGTGGCCTTTCACATATTTAAAATGGCAGAGTTTTGTGTCCCTTCAGATTCAAGTTGTTCTGCTTAAATCTAGGTGGGAGGTAGTCTAAACATTGAATATCTTTTTCTGACCATGGAGGCAGACCACTTCAAAAGAGAAGGTAGAGACATTGAACAGTCGAATATAGTTGTCTTTTATTCCATTTTTTGTATTACAGGACTTAGTTAAGTCTCACACTGTTCATGCTGATGAAATGTCAAAAGCACGGAAACCTGCTGTTTCTGCAGATGTGAATATCTGTTTGGCATCAGCTTTTAGCTACCAGAAGAGAACACAGGAATTGCAGGGAGAAGAGATAACCGAGGCTGGTGAGTTCCTTCTAGCAAGATGTCATGTGTCCTTCACTCAGCATGTTCCTCAGTCCATAAAGGTCTAATATAAATAATTAAAATGTGAATGCTTACACATTTTATGACATAGTTTGAAAACAGAAAGCAGTTAGCTTTGGATTCTAGGTGCCACCCTAATCGTTAATGTAAACCCAAGACTGTAAGTCTGGTTAATATTTCAAGTTCAGGCATGCTGTTTTCAGCAGAGGTGTTAAGTGCTACTTATGTAATCTCTAAAGGATGTTAACTCCTAAGTGTATGAAAGTAGTGTGTTTGATGGACATCTGGAGAAATGGCTCAACACTTACATTTTTCAGACAGCTCTACTGTCCCAAGATACTCTCTCGTTCCTGAGGAGAATAGTGCTTTAGTTGACCAAGAGGTATCAACCAGTCTACAGCCAGTTGCACAGGACAAAAATGGTGATGTGGCATCTGAACTCCAGACAACCTGCAGTGTCAGTGATGTGGATGACAGCCTCTGTAGCTTTGAAAACAATGAAATCTTTGTCAGTTTTCCAGAATGTCACGAAGATTTCCTGAAAGAAGAAGCTGGATTAGGTCAAACTCTAAAAGATGAAAAAAGGCAACAAAAGGAAGAAGATATGGTTATCCTCAGAGACCTATATGCATCCCCTGGAGTGCACTGTGAGGAAAAGCTGGTTTATGAGGAAGGTGGCTTTTCAGAATCGGGTACAGAGTACACTATGGAAGAGGAGGAGAGAATAAGTGAGGCCTCTGACCTATGCATGCTGGCACAGGCGAGAGGAGATGCTGGGATAAGAATGGGTAGTCCATCCCAAGAGGATCAGTACATCGGGAAATGTGTTCTTGATTTAAAGATTTTACAAAGCATGTTGCGTGAGGCAGAAGATTCCCTGCACCGAACAGAGGAGAAGCTGGACGAAGAGGCCATTGAAAAGCAAAAGAAGAAGCTCCAGGAAACCAGAATGAATCCGCTTTCTAAGCAAACTTGTCAAGAAGGACACCGGGACACATCTGGTGATACCTCCCAAAATACCAGTAATCTTTTTTCTGGAGTTAATATTTTTTCATGGAAGGCTATAGGTCCGCCATCAAGTGTCTATATTCCACCACTGATAACATGTCAGGCACAAGGAGCATTAGGTGAAGACAGTTTCCAAGCTGTTTCAAAGACAGCAAAGGAAATGGAGGCAACTCAAAATGAAAAGTCAAAGTGGTTTCATGAGATGAGTAAGAGTGAAAGTGAAAACAACCATCATGATCTCAGCTTCAGTGTGGTGAAAAGCCTGGATGATCAAATGAGCCTAGACCACGAGGTAAAGTGTTGAGCAGGGTGACTGTGTTTATCACTTCTGTATACTTTAGCAGGTAGAGACATTAGTTATGGATGGTGTCTAAGAGGAGGGATGAACCTGTCTTTTAAGAAATATGCACATACTATATGCATTATATATAGGAATGAAAATAGTCAGCTCAGCAGTGCAATAGTATTATTTCTTCTCCCTCTCCCCCAGCAAAGTACTCATCCAGTGGCTCAGGAGGGAATAAAATCCTGTACTAAAATGGAGATGGGACTGTCAGGAAAAAGGGCAAGCAGAGATAGACTTTTGTTTGTCTACTTAGTTATGGAGGTCTAAGCTGTCATTAGTAAGGGCTTCTAGATCATTTTCATTATTAAATATAAGTAGTTGACATGCTTAGCCTAAAGAGAAAGAGAGAAATTCATGTATGTGTCTGCTGTATGAATCATCTTGAGTCATTTAGGTCCGCTCATTCCCCTGGGAACTACATGTTATGATAGTCTGCTTGCATACACATGAAACCTGCTATAAATCCAGGGCAGTTTTTACTAGGCTAAAGCTTGGAGTTGTCATTCTTTCTCATGAGCAGTGCTACTAAAATATAACAAAGGTTCTCAGTCTATTTCATAGACAGCTCAAGCAGTAATTACCAGAATGCCCAACTTGTGCTGAATCATGGCTTGTTGGACTCATTTCAGCATTTACTCCCACATGTATCTGTAAGATGCAAAAAAAAGTTCAACTTGCAGTGTCAGAGAGGAGGTGATTCACATTCTGCAGCAAGTGGAAGTGAAGAAGAGAGGTGGTGAGTTTCGATTGTATTCACAGAAGAGTTAATTCTAGCAGATTCCTCTTGATATAGCCACTGTCAGAGGTAGACATGTCCAGGATCAAGGATGGCATTAAATGTTTTTTCAGTAAGCCAAAAGCCATCTGTCCAATTAGGACCCTACTGTGAGTCATTGTCAGCTGCAGAGCTGACAGGGTAACTGCTGCGACAGGGCAGGTACTTTTCAAGAGTGACGTTCAGATTCCAGATGCCTCTCTGATGGAGGTCAGTGGTCCAAAACTGTAACAGGGCCTGTGGAGAGCAATCTAATAAGTTACTAGTAAGGGTGGTTCTCCTCTCTGTGGGCAGCCTCATTCAATTCGCAGTATAAATACTTTGGCTTTCGTAGGTGTAGGACTAGGGCCTATGTTAGGGGCTGTGGGAGCAGAACAGTCTTGCTAAACCCAGTGACAACAGACCATACTTTACTTCGTTATGTTTGCTGTGCTTTTTAATGTTGTCCCTTTATATTTCTAAGTATGGGTGGAAAGTACATGTTAAAAGTACCTGGCAAAACTTGTGCAAATTAACATCTCTTACTGGTTGGAAAGATGGGGGACAGGCACCTCCTTCAACGTTTGGGTCAAATCAGTCAGGAAAACTGTTCTAGTTTTTAAGTTGATTAATGATCCAGTTGGATCAGTAAGACCCACTAGTAAAGGACATATTTGATTAGAACATAAATATGCCAGATGCTGACATGTTGTTAGATGGTCAAGCGAACAAACTCTGGAATCGGGTTGGTGGTGGGATTGTTGTTATCCAAGTCTGAAGTTCTGAGTGTCTTAAGTTGTCCACTGATCACCTTACTGACCTGAATAAAATAAATCTCCATAGCATTCATTGTCTGTTAGTGTTTATATGTCATCTGAAGGCAGTTGACAGCTTTTGTACATTAAAATCTAGATTTCATCTTGTCTGGTAATCTATAATAGACCTAAATAACTGTCTGTGCTTTCCAAGCTTCCGATGGCTCAATCTGCTGGTTCTGTTTGGTTGTTAGAGCGTATGTGTTCTCAGCCTTTTAATTAACATTAAAGCAACTTCTAGCCTTTTACTGACTGGGGAATACTTAACACAATATGCTTGTGCATTAACGGAGTTTGATTTCATAATAATTTATTATAGGTGCTATCTGAAACCAAGATCTGAAATTTACAGTACAAAAATAAGCGAGGAGAGAAGGATGATGCAATCAGAATGGAGGAGTAAGTAAATCAGTGTTAACTCCGCATTAATGTTAGCAAGTCTTAGTGCAGTGCAGTACATTAAAACTTAACACGGTTTGTTACTTAAGCAAGGTCTGTGTGCCTTAATTGCTGAAGCTCTGTTAGGCTGCTCTTGGATGAAACCCAAATGAGTAGGATCCTGTCTTGCACATTCAGGGCATAAAATAATCACAACCACATGAAGATGGTTTGATTATAAAGCTCAAAGAATTTCTAGCCCTGTTTTGCAGGATGTAAGGGAAGGACGGTGTATGAATTTAGAACGGGTAGTATAGCAATGACCAGTGGATGGCAGTACAGGCATGAGTAACAGGGAATGCAAACTAACAAAAATTGTTCCTGTACAGACTTGTCCATATCAACCTATGCAGGTTTTAAGCTTTCCTTAAAATGGAAGGAAGTGTTTGGTTCTTTTCATGGTAAAGGAGCTTACAGACTATAACTTTAGCGTTTCCAAGGCTGCAGACACAATGCAAAAACAGGGAGTGCTTTGAAGGTCCAGATTCTGTTGTGTGAACTGGTAATTTTGTTCTTTTTTACAGCTGAAGTAAAGCGAATGGCCAGAAGAGTGGCCTCAGGACAACTAGCACTCGGCTCTGCATATCCAGCCAGTGAATGTACATCTGAAAGTGAAGCAGAGAGTATAAAAGAAGCCTTTCAACATGTCACTGTTAGAGTCCGAAAAAGTCAAGACCAACAAAGATATGGGTGGCAGGCAGGTGATAATGTTGAGTCTTGGGATCTGGGCAGTGAGGATAGATCTGGGTCTGAGGAGAGTGATCTGGAGTCTGCATTCAGAAGTTCTGGAGGTAAGGTTGAAAACCAACAATTTCGTCTCTTTTGGTCTCTCTCCGTCTCCCAGCAGATTTCAGCTTCTGTGATTTTGTTACAATAATTGTCAATTTTATCTTCTAGAGCCTTGCCCCCAAAGCACGTCAATCACTTGGTCATTGGTGAACATAAATAATAGACTAAGATAAGTGGTACGTGTTAATAGGTGAAGGTAATGTCCAGTGAGCTTGGAGACCCTTCATTGTCATTGATTACCATGTACCAGCATAGGAGCCCCAAGGCTTTCAAATCCACAAGTATGCTTTCACACTTTCTTTCTTTCAATTGGACTACAGAGATGCTTTTTCTGTAGCACCATAGCGGGTAGTGCTTTTGTAATAGTTATGAATAGAGGAACAAGGAAAGCTTCCCATGCCTAGATTAACGATGTGAGCATTTAAATGTCGTTATTTCTCCAGGTTCCTAACAGACAATGTAGTTTTACCGTCTACTCTCATTGATATTCCATCAGTGGTTTAGATCACTCCATATTATTTTTTTATAATAATTTTGTTCCATTCTGACGTCCTAGGGAGAAGTTGCCAGTCACCATCACAAGATGAACAAGCAGAGTGTGGAATAGCCATTCCTAAGAATTCAGTCCTTCCTCAACAAGTTGAGAATCTCTCTAGAGTATTGTTGTGGTTTGGGCGTGTATAGTAATCCAAGAAATCTAGTTGCAGCTAGTTATCTGTAAAACAATTTAGCCTGGTCTCTCCACGTTGCACACTGAACTACCAAGACAGCTGATCTTTTCAGCTGTGATCTGACTAACAATCTCTCACCCCCTTTTTTTGGCTCTATAAGCCATCAAGGCAATGTAAGGAGCCGGCGGTTGGTTGAAACTCAGAGTGATCAAATTAATCATAGAATCAAAGAATGGTTTAGGTTGAAAAGGACCTTGAAGATCATTGAGTTCCAACCCCCCTGCCATAGGCAGGGACACCTCCCACTAGACCAGGTTGCCCAAGGCCACGTCCAGCCTGGCCTTGAACACCTCCAGGGATGGGGCCTCAGCAACCTCTCTGGGCAACCTGTTCCAGTGCCTCACCACCCTCACAGTGAAAAACTTCTCCCTAATGTTTAATCTGAACCTGCCCTCTTCCAGTTTAAAGCCATTCCCCCTCATCCTATCACTATGTGCCCTTGTAAAAAGTCCTTCCCCAGCTCTCCTGTAGCCCCTTTAGGTACTGGAAGGCTGCAATAAGATCTCCCCGGAGCCTTCTCTTCTCCGGGCTGAACAGCCCCAACTCTTTCAGCCTCTCCTCATAAGAGAGGTGCTCCAGCCCTCGGATCATCCTCATGGCTCTCCTCTGGACATGCTCCAGCAGGTCCATGTCCTCCTTATGTTGGGGACTCCAGAGCTGGATGCAGTACTCCAGGTGGGGTCTTACAAGAGTGGAGTAGAGGGGCAGAATCACCTCCTTTGACTTGCTGGCCACAAAAAATTAAGTGTAATTTCAATTTGATGCAGTATTGTTTAGCATTATTGACTAAAATGTATATTCCTTAATAGAGAGTAGAGAAAGCATCTCAAATGATGATGTCTTTCACAGGGGCATTCAAGGGAATTACATTGTTAATTCATCTCCTGATGTATCTGAAGAATTCTTGACTCCTAATTCTGATTATTTCCTTCCTCCTACTACTCAGGGAAGTTCAGAACAAGAGGTAAAAATAACAGAAAAGACAGGAATGAAGTCTGTGTCAAGAACTTTGAATGTAAGTTACACAACATGGTTTTGTTATGCTCCCATTTGATTTGAAGAGCTGTAGAAAATGGCAGACAGACAGGTTTTATTCTTTTCTTTTGAAATATTATCTACAAATAAAGATCTATCTAAAAGTAAGAAAATTCTAACCCTGTTCCTTTAAAACACACACCCTGGGCTGAAAAAAAACTAACCAAAACAAAAAAAAAACCCAAGCAACTAAAACCCCACAAACACCCAGACTCCCAAAACACAAGCGGCTTGTTTTCTTAATTTGTTTACTAGGAAATAACATAATCTGTGGCTAAGAAACTTTTAGGCAATTGATAATCTCAGGCCTTCCTTCACAGCTCTATCAATTACAGTACTCAATAGTCTTAAAACAATCTTCATTAATTTCTTGAAGAGTTGAAGGTATTGTGTGGACTATTCAATCCAATCCATGCTGTTCACTGATAAACTGTTGAAAAGTTTGTCTCTCCATTCTGATTATTGTGAACATCGTCCTGTGAGAGTTGTCCTACCCTTCACGGACTGCCTGTGAAAAATTGAATTCACTTCCTTTTTTCCCCTCCTTCAGATGTCAGATGCTGAGAGCAAATTAGAAGGATGTTTACAGAAACAGTTACCTGAAGATGGAGGATCAGGTATGCAGGTTTCAGGTAAATGTGCTTGTCGTTTTGCAGGTAATTTTGAGTCAGGGAGACAGAGTCTTGTTGCACATACATTTTTGTCAGCAGCGCTCATGTCAGAATGATGGAGCTTGGTTCTTCAGGTCACTTGGTCTCTTATTCCTCATTATTTTAGTGAGAGTTCAGGATGCTCAGGATTTTGGAAGATGAGGTTTGGGCATTACAGTCACTGAAATGGACATGATGATTGTGTACTTGCTGTTTTTCAGTTAAAGAAACAACTTATTTGCAACCGTTTGTTTGGTTTTTACCCTAGGGCTTAGTTTAATCTTTTTATGCAACTTGCTATGGTGCTGGAAGCTAAATTAGAATTGTATTTACACATTAATATTCTTATTGCTAGAAGGATCTTGAGCTTAAAAACTGTAAGAGCTGACATTGTGTGTGTGCAGAAGAATGGAAGGATCATCCTTGTTTCTCTAGTCAGTTGCCTCTCAGCTCAAATTTGTAAATGTTGCAGTATTCCCCAGTGCTCCAGTGGTTGACTGTCTGGCAGCTGTGGTATGTTTATGAAAATGCATCCTTAAAACACATTTGTCTCTTGACAACAACAAAGGTCACAAGAACTAAAAAAATTTAATAAAGTTGCAATTTCCTGTTCAATGAGTTGTGTCACTTTTGTACTTGCAAAACCCAATAACAGGGAACATTTGTTATTTGTATTCAGGAGGAAAAATAGTATTCTGCAGCACTGTGGCGCAGAACTCTGGCAGTAACACGCTAGGAGGGGATCAACTTAGCCATATGCCTGTAGCCAGGTAGATAGACTTACTTTCATCATTACTTGCATAAATTAGGTTATGAAGTGTGCTCTCTCTATTAATTCTGCTTATATATCTATTATTCAAATAAGATGCCAGGGGTGGTTTTTAATGATTATCTACATATTATAGTTCCTTGCCAAGAAAATAGTAAAAGAACTTTCACAAGTCTCATGGGGTTTTGTCTTTACAGTGTTCCGGTTTGGGTTGTTTTGGGGTTTCTTTTTGCTTAATGAGGGAGCTAAAATAGGAAAAATAAGTCATGTATATATTACGATTCCTTTTACACTGATAAACTACAGTCTTAAACAGAGCAAAGATAATTCAAATTAAGGCTTCAGTCATCTGTTTTAATTTTGTTGTGCTTTGGTTTTGGAGCTGAAGTGGAATGAAGATCATGCTTTTTCCCCTCCTGTGGGAACAACCCAATGCAAGTATGCTCACTGTATCTTGCCTGCAGATAACATTAGCCCATGCTTGGAGACTTGCAGTCTCATCTGTCAAACATGAGGTGTTTATATCCAGTATTTTTGTAAATTTTGTATTCTACTAGTATGCAGAGATGTTGGCCAGAATCACCACCTCATGCTGCAAGGGGTACTTTCACTTAAAAGAGAAGCAGTCCTCACCTTGAAGGTCTTCCAGCAGTGGCTTTCAGGCTTCTTAAAAGCCCCTTCCCTCCCTGTACTCAGCTTTTGTTGTATTCCTGCAGAGTTAGCAGCTGCTCGCTTTCTCTGGGTGAGAGCGAGATATGCTTATACTTTCTGTCCGTGTTGTACTCTCTCCCCTCCACTGGAGGAACTGAGTTACTAGTGTCAAAGGCATGCAGCAAGTGTGTAAATACTTGGCCTTAAGGTAAAAAGTAATGCTTTTGGTTGCTCCCTTCTCTTGGGAACTGAGCTTTTGTCGCCAGAGCAGAGAGCACTTTTGCCCTCTGACCATCTGACTGATCCCCTTTGAATGCCTCCTTCAATGGGCTTGTTACAGTTTGAGGGAGTAGCTTACAATGCAGACCAGTCAAAGGATGATAAAACAATGTAGTGATGTGTGTTCATAGGTTTTTTTATTTAACTTTCAGTTTTGTTTTGGTGTATGTCAATTAGAAGTTTTCTCCTTACCAGATATGAATCCATAATGCGGTTAAAATGGCATTTTTCTTCTAGAGTGCTTGCTCTCTCCATCTTCTAAGGTTTTAAGCAAAAAGTTTTCATGAACTGCAGTCTACCTCAGAGAGAAGGTAGTCCTTTAAACTTTGAGAGGAAACAAAATACATTTATTTTCATAATTTTCTGATAGGATCAATGAATATGACCTTTCTTCCCTCGTTCTAGTGTTGAAGCAGCACAAGAAGGGATACTGTGGGAGCCACGAGAAGAATCCAAAGAAAAAGATGTGTAAGAGGCAAAGACTGTTTTATACCAAAACTTCAGCAAGTTGGTCATTATCATTGTAAAAGTTTTGTGTTGATGCAAAACAGGAAGATGTGACCGACCAAAGCTGAGAGAGAAAAAACTATTTGAAATATTGAAAGAATTTTTTCTAGTGATAAGTTGGGAGATTGGTATAAAAGAGCTATCACATAGAGTTGTCCTTAGATTGAAATATTTTCATACTTGTAATTAACTTAGTGTAATTTGTGTGTACTTCTTCTCATTAAAGTGTTTTTCCTATTCCTTGTTTCTTCTGTCCATATTACACGGAAGAAACAAAATTAGTTTAAAGGGCAAATCATTAGTATGTAGCTGAATAAATTTTATTACAAAAATAATTTTGTGATTGAGATTCTCAGGAAAAATTTGCAGAATAGGTTTGTGACTTAACTAGTAGTTTCTTTTTACAGATAATGGAGATTTGCATAGAAATGACTGATTTGGTAACAGTAGACATCTGTTCATTTCATGGTCTTCTGAGGACAGTGTAATCCAGGGTGTATCTACAGAAGATGTTGGTTTGCTTAATATAATCCCAGTCCTACAGCCACTTAAGAATTTTTGTGACTTGAGTGGACTTCGCTGCCCATGCAGATCTTGAGCAGTTTTAGTTTATCTGCATAATTTTTTTAAAGGCTCCTAAGACCTGGATTTAGTCTTAATGGATGGTTAGTTTTTGTTAAACCTCCAGGTCTTCCCTTGGCTTTGGGGAGAGAGTTTTCTACCTAGTGGTTCACATTTGATGTTCTTGCCCTTTCTGGAGGCACTTTCCTGAGCTTGCTTTTATAGGGGAATTATTAAAATGAACAAATCCTGTAAAGGAAGGGAAAGCAAATAATTAACCTTTTCTGTCTCTGAAAGATCATTGAAGATGGTGATCTTTAGCCTCCCAAGAATTCTGTGGGAAGTTTTCAAAGGGAATGTGTCTCTTCCTTCTGAAAAACTAGATAAGACTGAACAAAAGTAAAATTTAAAGAACTGAAAATAGCAGAATTTAGTGATTCACAAGTGCAAGAAGTGGCTATACTAACAGTCAACATCTTTCAATGCTTCAGATCAGTGACAGATATTCAGGATTTGTCGAGTATCCCCTACGAGCAAGACAACTACTACAGGGATATAGATTGTAAAACGCCCAGAGCAAGTCATGCACCAACGAGCGTCAGCACTCCACTTGGTTCAGGTAACTGCAGAGTGGGGAAAAAAGGGAAGACCAGTGAATTACTTAACCTTTCTATGCCAGGAGTCAGACCTTTCTGCCAAGACTTGCTAATGTAAAAATCATTGATGTGAATCATGGAAACTCCATTCGCGTAGTACCAATGCAGAAATGTCAGGCTTGGAATAAGTAACCACAAGAAATGCTATACCTGTTGTTTGAAATCTCATTGTTTTGGTCTGGATAGTGACAACTTTGTAGTTAAGAGAGCCCGTGTGGTCAAAAGAAATCTCTAACAGAACTGAAGGAGAATTTACAGGGACACAGCTGAAAAAAGCCACTCTCTGAAAGGCCTCTGACAGATAATTACTTGGTAGTTAATGGTAGCCTTCATAAATTGGAAGTTGTTTTAGACATTTAAAATTGGAGTGATACATGTAGATTTTTAGCATTTTAAAGATAGACAATGTAATAAGCACTTAGTATGTTTTGAGTGTTGATAAAGTGATCTCAAGGTTTGTTGAATTTGTTTAAGAGCAATGAATTATCATTTGCTTTGTACTTTCATTAATTTGGTGTAATACAGTAGTCAAAATGTCTCAGTTGGCAAAGTTTTGCATAAATAATATCTGAGGTAGAACTCCTAGGTAATCAGTTTGGACTTCTGTTTAGACATTATTTATGGACAATGATTTCTTAAGAGTTTCATGTCCAGGCGCCTGTTCAAATACAAGAAATCTTTTTCTGTTTCCGTTGAGATGTGTCCAAGGTACAAAAAAAATTCCTAAAATAATTTTCCAGCTTTGCTATCATCTTTTTCTTTTCTTTTTTTTTTTTAATTCTGGAAGAAAAAATTCCAATAGCCTTTGAGAAATACAAGGACTGCCACAAAGTACCTTCAGATTCTTCCTTTTGCGGTTCTCAAGAGATCTCCTCTGCAGTGTCCAGCACATTCACTACAGCCTATGAAGAGGGAAGGAGCACTGAGATTTCCTCTGTTGCTTCAGGAGTTTGCTCATCTGAATTGAATGAGCCTGTGAGTCTAGAAAATTTACCTTATGCCAGCCATTCTGTACAATATTTTTTTAAAAAAATACTTAAAATAAATGCAAGATGAGAAGCACAGAAATGCTTCTAGGTCTTTGTGAGTATTTTGGAATCCTGGATCTGTTGACATAATGACAAAATGATTTCAAGGCAGTCAGTGTGTGCCACTGATTATAGGAAGAGTTGGCTTCCCCTTACACCTAATTGTATGTAAATGTTGACCCCCATGAAAGTGGCCTTGCCTGCCCTCCATCCCTCCCCTGGCTGTAAAGAATTGCCATTTGCCAACATTTGATCTGGTAACCTTGAAACACCAAAGTGGTAAGTGTCTGTGAAACGGTTGGGTAGAAAAGGTATGGTTTTGTTGGGAGAGGGGGGTTGATCAGTTGGTCTTCTGGTGAGGCAACGGCAGGCTGCTTATCTGAACCGCTCTGAATTGACAAGTGATTTGTAAACTATAGGCCTTTGACTATGTGGAAGTGAGGATTAAAACTGAGTGGAAAATAAATATATGTGCATGTGTGTTCAAGTATCTAAGTTTTCTTGTGAAACTGAAGAATTCTCAAAACTGAGTGCGGGAAGATAAAATGAGTACGTACATGAGTGATTCCTCGAGGAAGAAAACTAAGGCGGAAGCCATCTAGTACTTTGGAAGCAAGTAAATGTTCAGAAAGTCCTTGTATTGGGGGATTAAGTTTGTCCTTTTTATGCACAGACATGGCATAATGTTATCAACTTTGTTGTATCAAAAAATCCTCTCTCTTTGGAATTGACAATTTCCAAGGTCACTGTAGTGATTTCCAGTAATCTTTTTGGAATTAAAGGTGTTCTGGAGCCACAGCATTATCTTAACTGTCTTTTCAGACAGTTATATATAAAATAGTTGCTTTTGCACCTTTCTTATTATTATTCAGTGATGGGGTTGTCATTTAAAGATTAAATTAGAGTTTGTTCAACCAGAACAGTAGCGACTGCATTCATTGTCATCAGGTTAGGTCTGTGTCTTTCTGCTTGCGTAGCAGACAGTTGGAATTCATTAAGCCCATTAACAGTGCGATGCTGCTTTGACTGGCTCTGCGCAGATACTTGATTGTGTCACTTTCTTGTCTAAAATCTTATTCTAGGATTACATGCATGAAGCACCTATTTCCATTTTGAGGACTTGCCTATGATTGCAAATTCTTGATTCTGGGGGCGCTCTTTTGGTGAACAGGTGTGCCTGGCTTTAATAATTAAAGATTCAAGGCAGAGAATGGGAACTTGAGAGATGCTGGAACTGTCCTTTCAGAGAATTCCCATCCAATGGTCCATACAGTGTTGAAATGGATAAGGATTATGTAGCTGACAGTATCTTATGGCCAGCTAAAAGATGAGTGCACAGCAGCCTAAGCACAATTTTTGACATAGCTGGCTTACCTGGATGCTACCTCTGTTTTCCTGTTCTGTGAAGAGCTTATTTTAAAATGTAATGGTCATCTAAGGCTTTAATTAAGGCCTTACCTCATTTTGGATTTAGTACGTTGAAGGGGAGGATTGAAGACCAGCAGTTCTTCAATTTACCTTTGTGTTTCATTCTGTATGATCTTACACAGGATGGGTTGCCAGTAGTTGCTTCATCCTCAAGAAGCACCAAGAAGGTATCTGGTAAGTCTGTTAACCCAGCCCAAATATATTGAATGATCAATAAATGGAGAAACAGATTTGCAAAGAAATTTTACAGTTTTACTTCTCTTTTATTTTCTATTTTTTTTCCCTCTTGGGCATCTCTTTTTATAGGGATAAATAGCTTTGCACACAACTGTGTATTGCTAGTGGTAATTAGGTTATGGATTTTGCCACCTGCAGATTAAGAACTCTGACCTCTAATCAACCTATGTTGAAGTGTAAATATTACTGGCCTAAAATGTGCAGTACAGGATTGAGAACTGAATGTGCAAGTCTAGCTCTAAATGATTTTTCCATTATGAAATTATTTAAGGATATTTGATAAAATGTGAATGAGCCTGGCTCATGCAGGTTGATAAATGAAATATGTCAGCAAGATGCTGTCATAATGTAAGCCTATATCACAGTTATTAAGGATTAATCACTGCTAATTAACTAGGCTTTTTTTTTTTTCTATCTCAGCACTCTCACAGGCATTTAACAGCTTCATTGATGAGCTGCCTCCACCAGCCCAAGAGCTGCTGGATGAAATTGGTAAGAGGCACTTCACCCAAAATGGTATGAGGCTTGCCAGCTGTCTTCAATCAGGATTTCTCCCAAATCATTCACTACTAAAATACACAAGAGCTTCCAAATTATTTGCAGTCAAGTCAATGATTAGGAAGTTAGGCATCCACAGCTTAAATAACTGGCATTTATTTAAGTTAGCCCTTGAAGTTTATGCATTTCGTGTGATGGTTAGTTACTGCTGATGACAGCAGCTAGTCTATTGTGTGCAGATGTAATTTAACACTGAGATGAATTTTGTGTAGATTGAATTTTTGAAGGGTGTCCTGGAGCATTGCATGTGCTCCACTAAAATGAACGCAAGCTGGGCATCTGCATCCCTCAGGTATTTTTGTGGAACTTGGTGTCAGTGATTTACGTTTCTTTTTGTAATCACATATATCTTTAAACAGAATGCAGTGTAAAAACTCTGCATTATTTTTACTGGTGTGTGTTACAGAAGAATTTCCTTTGGTTATTCGGCTATAAACTCTTCCTCAACTAACACCAGACATTGGGATAATTAAATGTATATAGGTCCTATGCTCTTTTGGAAATGAGGCACCCAGACGTGTTCTAATCTTTTTATTTCCTCATTCGACAAAACAAGGACATATGGAGACTGGTGTCAAGTGAATAAATAATGGTCAGAGACAATTTGTAAGATTAATATACGAACTAATTATACATTACATAAAGGTTTTCATTGAAGTTTGTATGGATAAGTAACATGGTACTTCAGATTGTATAGAATCAATTTAGAAAAAGTATTTAGATCAATAAGGAAATATGCTGTTTTTAACAGAATATTTAAAGCAGCAAGATTCCATCACTCAAGACTCTAAAGAGGAGGGATTGTATGACTGCAGAGTGCAAATAAATGGTTAGTTGATAATAGTCCTAACAGAGCGATTACAAATAAAAAATTACTTTTGCGTTGCTGCAGAATGACTCTGAATACTTGTCACTGTATGTTCAGGATAAGCTTCAGTTTTTAGCTACTTTCGGTATTTGTGGTTCAGCAGACATTTGAGAGGATTTTCCTGTTCTTGGTAAGGTTACATGAAGTGGTTTTGCAAATAGTTCCCCCTCCAGCAGCATTTGCTGTCTTTCTCTGTGTGTTCACTCTCCAAAGTCTATGGGGATCTGATGTGGAAGGCTTGCAGGTCTGGACTATCAGAATTTATCTTCTATTTCTATTATGTCACTGTAACGTATGCTGTGTTCAAACATGAGTAACGAAGCCCTCAAATGTGTAGATGGTGGGCAGCTGACGTAAAATGGAGCTGAAGTTTCCGTTCTGGGAGGGTGGTTCACTTGTGAAAGTGGCCGGTGCATGCTAACTGCTTGTGCTTCTTATTCACCATGATGAAATAATGCCTCTGATCTCATGGTCTAAGAAAATAGCATCCATTGGGGTAATCAGTAGTTTATTTCCTGTTCTGTTACAAAGATACCAAAGACAGCAGTAGTGAATCGTTGTGTTTCTGAAACTGCAAACAGTAATAAGTGGGAATAATTTTTGGATGTACAGTAAGTAATGTCAAAGGAGCAGAAAACCTAAATCCTTATAGGTTGTTTCCAGTGAGTCAGAAAGTGAAGAGCAGTTAAAAAACAAAACAAAACAAAACACAACAAAAAAAGGCAGAACATGAGTTAGTCTGTAAAAAAGCTGAATAGCACAGTCACTTGAGAGTGATACTGGCACTTGTTTGTGTTATCCTACAGCTTTGTTAGATCTTTCCCCATTTAAAATTGTTACCCAAAGGATAGAAGCTACTGTGACTTTATTCATAGGAGTATCTTGTTTTTAGGTGGTAAGTAATGCAGCAGCCTGTATTGCTTGCTGTTCAGTCACTGTGGTTTTGTTGTATTTGCATAAAGTACAGCTATTTCAGACTCCATTTTTGTGACAGCCTACTGCTTCCTGCTTATCATAGCTTAGCAGAAGGTGGCTGAATATATTCACATGCTGTAGGGAACAGAACTTACCGAGATAAGTCGGGGGGGGGGAATATCATTGGATTTTGCTAAGTAGGGTAACAAAGCTAACATCCACGGGTCTTCTTTTGATTTTTCTCCCATATCTAGGATTGTAAGGGGAAAGATTAAAGATTAATTTCCACATGCATTTTTCATTTTGGTATGAAGCAAAATGTTCAGTCCTGTGAATCTAAAAATGTGTTACAGTAAAATATTTATCTACGTCTTGCTACTGTCCACCTTTGACTGTAGATAATGTGGATTTGCTTAACCGGTAGAGAACCAGATTACTGAGGAAAGGGTAATTAATTGAGAAGTAGACAACTGGAAGTTTCCCAAGTGCAGTAAATAAAAACACATTTTAATTTCTTTATTATCTTCCTTCATATCTTTAATAGTAAAATCATTCTGTTTATGTGACTAGTTGCAGATCAAATTAACATGGAAGACAGAGAGTCGGAAAAAGAATTGGAGAGAAATGAGGGGAGAAATCATAGTTTATGGACCAAGGAGTCATTTAATCTAACAGAGGAAACAGAAAGGTATGAAAAAAGGATGATAAGGCATGTTTGGCTTTGAGTTACAAAGATCTAGAGTAATGTTTCCAGTATATTTTAATAAGATTTAATGCCTACAGTAAGCCAGCTTTTTTAAGAATCCTCATAGTTATGGCTGTTTTCTTTTAAAATGTGTAGTATTAAACTTGCCAGCATCCATTTAAAATCTTTTATTCAACAGGGCTCACTCTACTCTTGATGATGTTTTAGAAAGAATGCTCCATGCAGTTCCTGGAGATGAGGAGATCCAAGTACAACCTCAGGGACACGCTCTTGGGTTAGCTGATAATTGATAATTTGTTCAGAAGTTTATTTTGTTTGTATTCTGTGTGCAGACCTATGCAGGACTTTTCAGAAAATGTGCTGTTGCTCTTTAGGCAGTAGTGTGTCGGGGAACTTGCCTGGAGACATCAATCTGAACTCTCTGTGCTAAATTGCGGGGGGAAGGTATGTTTTTTGTTAATATAATTTCCTGTAGGTCGAAAGCAAATACTTCAGTGGGCTTGGAAGGCACTGCGTAGTCTTCACAGAAATCAGAGATAATTTGACAGAATGGTGGATTTTTTGAGACAGAGAAGAATGTACATTAAAAGAACAGAATCATGAAAGCTCTTTAGAAAAGACTTTAAAGAAGAGAAACTTGGGATACACAACACTGTCATTTCAGGGCTGCAAGGCTGCAAGATCCAGAAGATGTTCGAAGGAAGAAGGGAGTAGAGGAAGGCGGAGCTGGGGCCAGAGGTAGAAAGCCAAAAAGCTGTGCAGGGAGTTCAGAAGATCCTCTTCATCTGTAAAGCTACTGGATGCTGTACTGGGCAGTATCACATTTATTATATTGTTAGCACTGAATTTGTTGAGCTCGCACAGAGTAGTTTTTTTTTTCTTTTCTTGGTTTCCCCCATCTCGGAACTGTTTATACCCTATGATTTTAAAGGCGAGGAAGCTGCTTGAGGCTTAAACTCTCCAGAGACACTTGAAAATTTTTGATTTTTTTTGGTCAGTTGAGACTGAGAACATTGTGGGTCGTTTGCTGGAGTTGCAGTGTGTCTCTGCTAGCGAGTGTGGTTTCTTCTACTGACTTGAAAGCACTGGAAGACACCTGATAATACTGCATCTGTGGCCTGTTTAGTGCTCAGCCTGAGTGAGGCACCTCTGTGCTTCACGGTGTAAGGACTGTGGTTACTGTTGGTATGGTCTGGTATGTACTGTGATGCGTATGCTAATGCCATCACATCCCTTAGACATCTGTCTCTTGGGCTTACCTCCCCTGGCTTTCCTCTAATAGAAACTAGAAGTAAGGAGGAAGACACAAGATAAAATAAAAGTGTTTTCCTCTGTTCTCTGAGTCCAAGTCTCCATTAGGAACTGTCAAAGCTGCAGCTTGGTGTTCTGCAGCTAAAATAAAAGGTTACCATTTTCAACATTTGTCAATTAAAGATGTTTCTTGTTACGGGGAGGGGGCTGACATACTTGCATTAAGTTAGTGTGCATTTAGTGCTATGCAAAAACTATAAAAGGACTGGCCTTTTGTCTGGAAGGAAACAGGCAGTAGCCTTTCATTTTCCGAGAGAATTTTCAATTTTTCAATGTGTAATACAAAATGACTTAAAGGAAGCTGATCTTCAGTGTTACAGGCATTTAACGCTTCTACACCAGCCAGCCCTACAGCACATGTTTTGCTTTCCAGTTATGCACCCAAAGTTTAAAACATCCCAAATCACTTGTTACTTTTGGAAACGTTGATGGTAATTTTTAAACTTAAGAGAACTGGAGTTAACATCATTATGCTTGTTATTTGCACAGCGTTAGCATACACGACCCGGTTTTCTGCCAGACTCCTAGAACAGCTGAGCTGGTGGGGATCGGGCTTCAGGTTTTGAAAACAGAATTTCTGATCGCAACGAGAGTGCTGTGTAACGCACCCAACAGCAGCAGAGCTGGGGCTGCTTTCTGGTTACAAGTGCAACTTAATGGATCTGGCAAAGAGATCTGTAGCGCTTGATTCAGCGTGCTGCTCCGTGCTGACGAAACCAGAGCTTTCTCTTTGAAGTGTCGTGTGGCTGTATGTGTTCTTCTTAGTTCTAAGCTGAATTTACGTGTTTTTTTAGACATGCATCCTGAAGATCAGAAATTCCACCTACAGGAGCGGCTGTCTTCATCTTCACCATTCAGGTGAGCCTCTCTGTGAATTAGATTGGGCTTTTGGCAGAAATTTGTGTATTCTGTGGCTGCATGAGGTACATTCTTGGTCTCCATCCCTAGGAGGCAAAAGGGGCAATATGAAATCCTACCCCCTTCAACTTGTAGTTTGATATATGAGAAAAAAAAAAAGGTGTGTAATTATTTTCTTTTTTTTGTCTGCAGGATAATTGTTTTGGATCAGACCTCTCCTACATGATTAAAATGGATAGTGGAGAAGTTTTAATATGTCACCTGCTGACTGTTGCTTGTGCAGTATACAGCCTGTGAATTGCAACCCTTTTCAGCCACATAAGTGATTGCAAAGCTCAGACTTCCTTTCACCGCAGCAGCAAGTACAGAAGAAAATCTAATGCTCTGCTTTGTAACACAGTTTGTCCTGGTTTTACGCCATCACTGCGGGTAAAGGCAGTATCAGTAATATCGCAGGACTGAACTCTTTTCTGAATGTAACTTCTTTACGAAGCTGGCTGGGGGGGGTTCTGCGTGATGCCATAAGCAAAAGAATTTCTTGCTCTGTTGCATCGTGTTTCAGTTTTCAGTGTTAGAGACAAAATTATTGTAATTCTGTGGACCGCTGTTACTGCTCAGGCACTTGTTAAATTTTTCCATGCTGGAGTGTGGAGCACTGTTACAGCCCATGTAGTGTATGTTTTTCCTTGCTCGTTAAATTTAACAAGGTAATTTCTTGTTTTCTTTTTTCTCAGTGCTTTTGTGATGTAGCGCTGAACTGATTTGACTGATTAAGGGGATTAATTGCTGTGCAAAAAGCTAATGAGAAAAAAGCAGTGTTCTCCAGAGATTGCAAGCGTAGCAATACGTTCCCTGCCAGCAGTAGACAAGAATATGAGAAAGTCTGGTTAGTATTACGAAGATACTTGTTGTTTAATTAAACCACGCTTTTGGTAAGCCTCGTCCAAAAAAACCCGTCCCTGGATATAATTGAGTTTTGGATCAGAATGTTGATGGGCACAGCAACTTCATATTCAACTTTTCTTGTCATAAATGCTGTTCAGCTGCAGGAGGTGTGAAGATTGTCCTTGTCCCTTGTTAATGCACTGGGGTTTTAGCTGCCTTCATACAGCCGGCTGTGCCATGTTCCTGTTTATGTAGGAAATTCTGCCTGTTTGTAACTGCTAGTTAATTTGGTTTAACAATACTAATAAAAGTTTCTAAGGTTATTATGCTGCCACGTAGTTCTTTTTCTGTTTTTTTTGGGGTGGTTTTTCTTGTTGGTTTTTTTTGGTTGGTTGGTTGTTTTACTTGTTATTAACGGTATTTCCCATCATCTGTATACAACTCGATGCTGATAGAGCTGCTCCAGGGAAGATGCTGCAAACTGGCAGAGCTGGGGGAGCTTTCTTCACAAAAGATCAAGAAAAAATAAAAATCTTTCTTCCGTTGAGTCATGTGGTGGTGGTGGTGGTAGAGCAGAAGCCCCAGCAGCAAGGGGGCTGCAGTTTCAGTTCTGCACCTGAGGTTGGCAGCAGTGCCAGTGCCGGGGAAACGGGGCTCACTTTGGTCAAATTGCAAATTTATTGTGCGAGTCCTTAGGGGCTTGTTACCCACCACTGACAAGCAGTTGCGGGATTCCCTCTCACTTTGGGCAATATTTTGTTATGTTTCATAGAGTTGCTGAATTAAATAAAAAGTAATTAAAACTTGTCGGGCTGCAGCAGTGCAGAGGAGTGGAGCGAGCACACGTGCATTTTTACACGCGTGTAATTATCTATCACTTTGGTATGCAACATGTGAAATCTCCTTAGCTTCTTGGGTTTGTCTTTCTATTTTATCTGTCAAACCAAACGGTGAGCAGACTGTGAACCATTTCCCGATCTTTTTAAATCTTAATGTGGAGAATTCTTATTTCTGTTGGTAGAGAGCCTTTCAAGTAGTCCCGTCGCCTGTCTGCTCTCCTTATCGAGGCCAGAATGCAGCAGGGAGAGATTTCGGTTTTTCAGCTGCTTGTACTTTTCCAGATTTAAGTTTGGTGTGAATGTAAATCATCCTAATAACATAAAGCATGGGCACAAAAGCTGTAATTAACAGGAAGAATTAAACAAGGACCAGTGAAAGACAGCAGAGAAGATCAGAGGGGGCCCATCTAATGCTGCTTTTCAGCTTCCCTGAGAATGAAAGGCCAATTAATTAAATTAAAACAGTGATACTGAGCTGTTCTAATTCCTCTCTGAGCCGCTAGTGTGCAAGTTTGTAGGAAAGCAAGTGGAGAGAGGGAGGTGGGGACGGGGTGAGGACAGACGTCCTGTCCCCCTGCGTGGGGAGGCGGTTCTGCCTGGAGGTGCTGGATTTCTCTGGACACTGCACTAAGTTTGGGTGAAGACAAGCAAGGAGAAAAGCAAATGTTCATCCTCTAAGCAGCCGTGTTTCGGCTCCCTTGTACCTGTCATCGTGCTGGTCTTGGGTTTGAGATTTTTGTTTTGCTCGTTCTGGAGCAGAGAATCTCAGAAAAAAAAACAAACAAAACCTTGTTCCCCCCAGTCTCATCCCAGTCTGTGCTGGTGCAAATTGCCTTTCTGGCTGCCTCTACCGGGCTGTGGGCTGCTGCTTGTGAGGCGCAATGCAGTGAGGTGGTGAACAACTTTGAGCATTGCTTCTTCCCTCGAACCCCCTCCTGGGTTTGCTGCAACAGCGAAAGCTGTGGGAGGCAGCAGGGGGGGAGGCGAGGAGTGAGGTGTGTTTCGGGATCGGCCCCGTGGACGGTGTGCGATGGAAATGAAACTGCGGAGGGGAGAGTGACCCGTTAAAACTTGTGACACTGCACCAGTCTCGTTTTGAAAGCAATTTAATAGTTCAGAATCAAATTTTGAAAGACGATCACCCGTGAAGGCAGCTGACCTGCTGATAGCATTTTTAAAGACAGAGGCATTTGATAAAGCCGTGTCCCGGGGGATCGCTGTCTGCGGCGCTGCCTAAACCTCACATTTAGGAGCCCCATCCCCAGGCTCCTCCAGCACGTACACTGCATCGCAGCCCACAAGTGTAGTTGTGGCTGGTGTAGAGAAGCTTTGTGTTTTGAGACTCCAGATCAGGTGTGTAACTTTGGAGCCCCATGGAGGAGTTTTTTGTCTGTTATTTTTTTTCTTATGGGCTTCGATGTCTTTTGCTTTCCGTTAAGGTCCTGACCCTCTGGGCAGCGGTGGCACTGCTGCGCCTGGTCCTGAGGGTCCACAGGGCCTCTTCCAAGCTGGGTTTTCACCCTTGCTGGGAAATCAATGGATTTAAGACCTTTCCTTATTGCCTTAAATATAAATAAAATATAGAACTGTATAACTTTGTGTCTTTGAATTGTTTTTTTTTTCTTGCTATCCATTATGTCAGTTTATGGGGCACTTGCCACGAGAGGGGCAGCACCAGCCGCAGCAGTGGGAGCTGCGGTGTTTTCTATCGAACCCTCTGTCAGCGGGTAAAACGCGTGTGGGAACTTGTCGGTGTTTAGTGATGTTTATTAATGCAGTCTGCACTTAAACCATCCTGCTGGGATTTTGCCAGTTTCACAGCGTGACCCGGAACTTCACAGGGCCATCGGGCAGTGCAAACAGGACTCGGTCTATCGAGGGAAATGCAAACGTGCGGCTCTGTCCTGCGACCGCTTTGCGGGTGGTGTCACGGCTGAGCGCGCTCAGCCCGTCTCCGGGGCCCAACAGCAACTCTGGGTGTTTCACTTCGAGGAAAAATTACTCTTTATTTTTTTCGTTCTTAAGAGACTCCTGATCCCCCGAGGCTGGAAGGGAGGGGTGTTTCCTTAGGAGAGTGAAATAAAAGTTTATCCCGTGATCAGGTGGCTCCTCTCCCATGAGAAGACAGTGCCGTGTCTACCGGGGGCGCAGCGTGAGCGTTGCTGGGGGCCCCTCTACCCTCCGAGAGCCACCCATCTCCTGGGGGGCGGCTGCAGCACCGGGCCCTTCTCTCTGCCCGTGTTGGAGGAGTGGGATGGGCTGAGCCTGAAGCTGGCGTCGGTGCAGGGGGGACCTGGTGGCAGTTAGACGGGGTGGGATGGTGTCACCTTATTCCGCAGCCCCTCTGCAGCGGCGCCGGGTGCAGCCGGAGCGGTTCTTCCCGTCCCCCAGGGGCGGTGACCGCAGCACACCAATCTCAGCAGGCAGCTCTGAAACTGGGCCGGGAAGGGACAGGTTACGTGTGGTGGCAGAAAGCTGGTGTCCACCTCAAGACCCCGAGGCAGAGGCTTGAGGAGCGGACGCTTGTTATATTTTGAGTGAGCTCTGTACCAATTCCTAGCCCAACTCTTTGCAGACCCTTTATTGACAAAAAAAGTTTCATTCTGTTTGCTTTGTGTGTTCAGTGAGCAGTTTGTGATCTAAAATTAAGTTGCCTGATCCCATAAAATCATGGAAGCAGAAAATGAGCTCTTGTTCGGGCTTGGAGGCTGCTCCCTCCCTTTCCATTTTATTCCCCAAAACTTTGCTGCTTATACAGCAACTCCCGGATTGAGCCTGCATCTGTCTTTCCAGATAGGGTAGATGGTTCCTCCACATTTTATGAGGCCATTAAGTCATTATCCAGAAGTCCCAGTGAAGCTGTGGTTTCGTTAGCTCATGGCTTTCTCTCTCACCTGTTTGTTCATGAAGACGTAGATGATGGGATTGTAAACCGTGGCAGTCTTGGAGAAGTAGGAGGG